>NC_056748.1:589135612-589345612 GCF_019279795.1 Protopterus annectens
AGTATTGCTTTATCAAAAGAAATGCATTTCTCAAGGTATTGAATCATATTATAAGTAAGCATTTCTTACTCCCCAGACCTTACTTCCTGCCTCTTCAAAATGCAATATTTTTAACATATCAGTTATAAAACATATTTTGAAATATGTAATTTTTTGCACATCCACATTCCATAAAGAGTATATTTCAGTACAGAGGTCACCACCCTCTTGATTAACATTGTTATTGTGGATAAACTATAAAAGTTTTATTTACTAAAACTTCATAGTTGATTCAGTCTTTTGAAGTATTTGAGTAATACATTTAGTTTGTCTTCATTATCTGCTTTTGTGTCTTTTCCTTTAAATTTATGTTCTTTTAAATTCTGTTTGGCTTCTTCTACAAACCACTGAAGTTGACTGGAATGAGTTTGTGAAATTTTGGAAAAATTCACAAAAAACTCTCTTCCTGAAATGTATTTTTGCAGTGGGAAGCTTTACCTTTATACCATCTGTGCTGGAAGCTTTGCCTCTTTACACTTTCCTACAGGAATATATTTTATTATTAAGGCCATGTTACATCACAGTTAAAGAGAAATAGTACTATTAAATGGAGTTTCTAATAAGGGCCACTCATTTAACCCATGCTGAATCTGATTGGCTCTGTAATGTATTAGGAAACCTGTTGAAACCTTTTGCTTGTTCTGTAGAAATATTATTCCATATAATACTACATCTTACTCTTGTTTGTTATTGAATGTCATACCCTTTAAAATTTGACTCGTCTATTTTTATTTTATCTCACTTAAATAGACACGTTCCAGGAATTTATACTTATTAATCAATACTCTTATTTTAACAATATTTAATTATTAAGTCATATAAAATTCCTGAACCTGCTCAGTGATGTTCATTTAAAACATGCATATCTCATAACAGTACTAATCTCAGCATCCTTCCCAGCTAAAGGAAAAAGTAATGAAGTATATCAATGTTTTTGACTGTGAAGCAGGGTCAGTGTAGGAGTATACATCCCTTTCATCCACTGTCCAATTCACCAGCCAGGTTGTACGCTAAAATATGTGAACCATGTTTTAGCTCTACAGCAATTTTCCATTTTGCAGTATGTAGAGGTGGGAGTGGGGACTCTCTATAACTTAGTTTACTTGAAATAGATAAATAAAAGTTTTTAGAATAATTTTTGGACTTAAGTTTCTGTATTTGGGGAATATTTAATTGGAAACTTTCCCGTCAGTATTTTTATAATCCTGAAATGCTTTGGCACACTTTCCAACTTCTTCCCTTGCATATTGATAATAGGATCTAGGCCCTTTGAATTTATACAAACATTTTTTCAGAGCCTGCAGTGACCTCTGAGATTTCTGGAAAGTGATCAAAAGTCTTACATAATCCATTCTGGCATAAGTGTTTCAATCCATGAAAGACTTTGGTCTGGGGAGACCACTTATATCATGTTGTCTCTTCCTCTGAGACCAGCAGATATACATATTTTTGTGGCCATAGGGCATAAAAGCACTTTGATTGGCTGGCTTTCCATAGTCTCTCCAGCCAATGAGCAATGATGCTGAAGTGTCCAGTTACGGCTACCAAATTAGTCAAAAATGTCATTGGCTAGCAGGGGAAGGAAACAAAATAGGCTACTATTGACCGAAAGGTAACTTAGCAATTGAAATACATGACTGAAAATACCTTAAATAATTTTGCCTAAGATTCAGAATTCATTAATTGTGAGATAAATGGATGAATCTGCACATTTCTTGAATACCTTAATATTCCTTTGCATATACAGATTAGCAGTATTGAAGAAGGGGAATAGACTACATCTTTTATGCAAGATTCCTAGGTTAGCATTGTGGATGCAGGATGTTAGTGGTACAAGTTTATCTTGACAGTTAATTGTGCTTGCTGTATACCATGATAGATGTCTTGGTCACATTTTCATGTTTTTACATACATTATTATCAGAGGATGTTAAACTGACCTCTCAGTCATGATTAGAAGTGTCATCAGACATTAAGGAGTGCATATCTCAGCAGTAATATAATCAGTGCTTTAACAACATTAGAGTCTGAGAAACAGCTGGGATTGTGGATTTATAAACTCATGATTTCTGACATCTTTTTGGAGTATGTTAATTCTTTGTCTGTAGGTAGGATTGTGGATTTGTCACATCATAATTCAAGATTAAGTAGAAGTTTTACTTAGGATCTCCTATTATGTTATTATTTTATTTGTTAAATGGCACACCGGTCATAGATAGCACCCTTAATGCTGTTTCTGAGTTTATATACACTTGCTAACACTCACATGAGATGAACTCCTGAATAAATATTTTTACTTCACTATGTTCCTGGATCTATGTGTAAGGAGTATACATTTCAAAGTGAAATGTGTAGCATACTTAAAAATGTTACTTTTGCCTTACCTAGATCTTTTGAAGCACAGTATCTTGAAGAGCATTATTATTTCATTGTCATTAATCATTGCAGAGAGACTGTGTTTCAGGGGGCCAGTTGTTCACAAATAAGCTGTGTTTATGTGTGTGAGTGCACAGCCTTTTCTCATTCTTAAGATAACATGATTTAGCATTATGTATGTTTGATTCATTCTACTTATTCTAATCTTGCGGCCTCTTAAATGGCTTCTGGTGACTGCCCAGGCTTTCTCTGAAGCATTAGTGTGATTACTGGAAGTTGTTGACTTTGGCCATTATGGCTCATAATTTCAAGGTGCAGTTAAAATTCTTCAACAGTAGATGTTTTCATAAAATTTAGTTACACGCTTACTTATATCTATTAGGACTGTTAATGCTTTGCAGCCAAAACCAGGACTGAATGTTTGTCTGTTTAGGGAAGTTGACCTTTCTGTTATAACAAAATGATATCTTATTGCAAAATTAGTATCGTCTGTGTCCTAACTCATTTAAATTAGTTGTAACACACCGGTCACGTACTTTAGGATGACAGTTGCAGTAGTGCCAATCTTATTCAGTTTTATGTGTTTTGCTGTACTCTTGCTGCTGAGATCTTTACTTTAGCCAGAGGTACTCTTCAGGATTGATTATCAACCATGATAGCGCCAGTAATCCGGAGATTATATTTATCTAGAATTTGGAATCCCTTCCACACACATAGCTACTGTTCAAGGAGGATAAGAGTATGGGTGCTCCTGGGGATGCCTCTGGTAAAGTCCTGGTTAAGCAATGCTCAGTAGCTCCTTAGGTACTTAAAACATGCTAGCTACTGTTCGCTTCTAACATAGTCTTTCTGGCCATCACCATCTGGTTCTTTAGCATTTGCAGTTACTCAGGGGTTACTCAATGAAGTGCAAGTACCAGCCATTTGTGAGCCCTCTTGGTAATCACTATCTTCCAAATTACACTGAACAAATAGTTAAGGGGAACAAAATGCTGGTGAAATAATACTCATGTCTGATAGGTGTATAAATATTTCTGCAATCAGCTTGAATGCATGAGTTAGAAGAAAGAGCTATCCATCTGTGTCTCAAAGTGGTAAACATTGTGAAAAACTGCTCTTGGCAGAACATTATCAGCAATGAAAATGTTAATGGCTTTCTGACAGACTCTATGTTTTCTTAGATCTGTACACCCACCATTATGCCAGAGTTGCCAAAACATGCAGCAGGTTTTATAGCTTCAGAATAATTGTGTGATGAGTTTTTCATAGGAAAAAGTGTTTCCCCTTCTGACCCCTTGTGTGGAACACTGTCAGGATCAATGGAGCTGGTAGGTAGTTTTTTTAATGTTGACTCAACCATATTTTTGGTGATTGAGGATCTAGATTAACCCTTACTTAAAATAGTTAATCCCTTTTTAATATTTCAAAGTTCTTCTTAAATTTCTTTGCTAGGATATTGGCTATTAATATATTTGTTAATGTGTTTATAAAGAATAAGTAAGTTAATCTTCAAATCTTCGATCATTGAACGTGATCCAGTGAAACTTGACTCAGTGAAAATTGTGCATGGGTCCTGCAGTGGTGGTGAGCAAGTCCAGCTTTTCCTGCTCTTATCAATTAATGAGTTGGGTTTCTATGTCTCAAGCTTGGTGATATGGACTTGATGAAGCTCAGCACAATGATGCATTTTTCACCTCTTAATATTCATTGATTTTCTTATGTACTAGGAAAATGTTATTACTCTGAGATTTAGAAGCTAACGTGAGTCCATAATTAGCAATAGTTTTTTTAAATGTTTTCTGTAGTTTATTCTTTGGGTTTATAAAGATTTGGTAGTTTTTTTTTTCTCTTCTATTGTTTTGTATTTATGTAGTTTCATCTTATTGGAGTGGGGAATTTCCCTCCATATTTGTGTCTGATTGAGACATTGACTCCCATGACTTTAAGATCACTAATGCAGCTAATTAACAAAGTAGAAAGATTTGACCATAAATTTTTGATGCCATATTTCTTGAAAGCATACAAGGGAATTCATAAAAGTTGCTGTGAGGTGTACACAATGTATACACAATGAGTTAAAATGTTTGAATTCATAGACAGCCCTACCATGGTGCTTTTGCATGCAGTGTCATGCTTTGCTATCTCCATGGCTGTGCTAGATGTGAATGAGGCAGTCCATGAGAGAGACATGTGATAATTAGCCATATGTCCTCCCCTCCCAAAAATAGCCTTTGGGAAGGTATCTATGCATTGAGTTATTAATAGAATCACTCATAAATGTAGATCAGCATGTCTGCTCATTGCACCTCGCTGTAGTCAACATGACCAAAAGGCCTTATTCAACCATCTTGGTAGAGGTAAGTGCTGGGGAGTTTAGTGGTAAGGTAGGGTTTGAAGGTGTGTGCATGAAGGTAGTAAGTGGCTGTATTTGTGTGTATGTTTGTGTGTTTGTGTGTGTGTGTGTGTGTGTGTGTGTGTGTGTGTCTCTGCTTACCTGCAAGATAGCAGGAGAGGAGATAGGAGTTAAGTTAGGCAGGTGTGTGTGTGTGTGTGTGTGTGTGTGTGTGTGTGTGTGTGTGTGTGTGTGTGTGTGTGTGAATGGATGAGTCTGTGAGTGCATTCTGGTGGAGAGAGGGCTATTGTGTGTTGTGTGTGTGTGTGTGTGTGTGTGTGTGTGTGTGTGTGTGTGTGTGTGTATGGGCTGGGGTGGCTGTTATATTTATACCCCTAATGAGCAGAACTTTCAACACTGGGTTGGGATAACCATTAGCCATCTGGCTTAATTCTTTAAATGAGTGCCTGAGTGACAGATAACCATAATGAGGAACAGAGGTTGGGGACCATTAGCCACCAGGAAATAACTATTTAAACAAGTGCCTAAGCAGCATGTAAACAGAATGAGGGTTGGGTGTGGGGGAACAACATTTCACCAAGGGTTACTATTTAAATGAGTGTCTCAGTATCATATAAACACAATGGGGAAAAGGGGGTGGGGGAGCTGTTGACCCCAGGTGGAATCAATGTGGTATACCTTAAAAATGTATATTTAAAAATAAAGGTGGTGGGAATCTCTAGACACCAGTGATAAGTAGAATGCTTTAATAGGCACTAAACTGAATTCAAACCCTGTACCCTCCCACCAACCACAGAGGATATTAATACACTGCACCAGTACTAGATGTCATAAACTTAAACAAATAAATAAAAGGAAAAGAAAAAAAAAAAGCAAAGTACAAAGGAGTTTGAACTGGGCACCCTAGACAGAAGAACCCCATGCATTAGTCCACTGCACTAACTGATACATTTGTGCAACAGCTCTTTTAACATATATTGAGGATTTGGGACATTATGAAATGCCTGCAGCATTTTGTGACATATCAGGGAGAGGGTCAGGAAGTGTTAGGCATACCTCTGAACCTCATAGGATAAGAGCTTTTGCCCTAACATACATTTACTGAAGGATATGAAGTGTGAAACTTCAATGTCTGGTAGTTAGGACTGGCTGTAATCATCTTTGATTTACAGGGAGGAAAGTTAGATGTTGTGGACATTCTGACAACAGGGACATGTATGGGGTATGTAGTGTGTGCTTTACTGCATGCTAGTGTGTGGAAGAATGAATGAGGGTGGAGGGGGTGCCTGTGCTAACATGATGTGACTACTACTTTTTACTATCATCGGAAGTGCTGATCTACACCCTGAAGTAGAATGCAGTTCAGAGACATGCAAATTAGCTGGTAATGAGGGAAATAGAGCCTTTTTAACATGGCCATTAATGTGATGTAGTAGATATTTAATGAATCCCCAGGATAGTCTCACTTAACACAAAGCCTTTTCTTATTCTGATGAGGAACATGAACCCCAACATGTCACATGATGTCCTCTCAATAGAAGAAAATGTCTAAGATCACTCATGACATAATTACACAATACCGGCAACTGTACAGTATTTTAAGTCCTGATGTTATGCATCCAGTTGTTATACTAACCATACGTCTTTTAAGCATTTCCTTATCTAAACTCAGCCTACAGTATGCTCACTTGTGCATACTATTTGTAGATCAGTGTGTGTGATATACCTTTAAGAAGCTTTCCAGTTAGCAGGCATATGCATGTAAGTACTGAGCATGTGCAATCAAGAGTTCCATTTTGAATGAGCAGCCAGAGTGAGAGCAAGCATGTGTATAGTAGTCAGTCAGTTCATTTAAGTTTAATGTTCCTGCTATCCATCCTAATGTGTTTGTATATAATAAAGTACTTAAACAAACACCCAAGACTAATAGTCTTATTCAGATATACAAGATGAGAGACATGGTGTCAGAAGTGGGATCCAGAGTCAAAACCATGAGGCACACAGTTAAATTTGGAGGAATATATATAGGAGTGGATCATCCCTAGAGCTCAAATAACTCACAAACAGGTCAGAAACTAATTCCAGGTACTCAAACTTGCTTAAATGAAATTTTCTCAACAATTATAAAATGAAGCATTCAGAATGCTCAAAACAAATTTCTAATTAAACAAACTGTCCAAAACTGCAACATATTGATATAAATATTCAAAATAATTACAAAAATGTTCAAAACATCTGAACTGCATAAAATGTGTAAAAAAAAGAGAAGAGTGCTTAGCTTTTGGTCAATAATGCCACAAATATAAAAAGTGGAATTATTTCAAAAAGTTCTATTAATCAAAAGAGGTTCATTCTTTCATTAACAAAGAGCATTCAAAGAGGCACGTTGATCAATCAGAAAGCCGTGACCCTACTTTTTATGTTGATGGTGTGTTGTGCTTGGTGAAACAATCAATGCAATAGATTTGGGGGCAAAGAATTAAGTGTTTTTTACTGTTTGGATTAATGGGAAACCCATAAAGGTCAACGTAGATACTGGTTTAAAGTGCAGTGCTGTGTCAGCAGAAACATCTGTCAGAGTAAAAGCTGGTGAGAGGCTTGATTTGGTGAAGTGTGAGAAGCTTGTTGCTGAAAAATTCAAGCCGAAGACTCCGTAGTGCTTTCATGTTACTCTGCTGGGAAGAGGTATGACTTGCAGTTTTATATAATCAAGAGACCCCTGCATTTATTATTAGGCCTCAGAATCAGTTCGAAAATAGGACTGCTTTCATTTAATAAGCATGTCCACCATGTAAGCTTGAAGGATAACGGCTCCAATTTCACCCAGACTATTTTTGCTGACTATGCTGATCTTTTCAAAGACAGACTTGATGAGCTTCAAATGGTATACTCCATGAAGCTAGACACTGAAGTAAGCCCAGTCATCAGACCTGCAAGGAAAGTTCCAGTAGCTATGCAGAACAGAGTCAAGGCTGAGCTTGACAGAATATTGCAGCAAGGAGTGATTTGTCCAGTAGAAGAACCTACTGAATTGGTATCCTCCATGATGGTAGCTCATAAGAAAAGCTCAGATGATATTAGAATATGTATTGACCCAAGAGACTTGAACAAAGCACTAAAACTACCTCATCATCCAATGCGCACAGTCAAAGAAGTCACTGCTCTTTTGCCAAATGCCACTGTTTTTTCTGTCTTGGATGCAAAAAGTTTATTTTGGAAAATTTTGCTTGACCATAAATCATCATTGCTAACCACATTCAATACAGCATTTGGCAGGTACAGATTTCTGAGAATGCCATTTGGAATAAATTCTGCCAGTGAAGTCTTTCAACGTGCAATGGAGCAATGTAAATTTAGAGAAATGTGTAACCCCAATTGAATGTTACACTGGAAAATCACTTATTTTACACAAGAGATCAAAGGCCTGGTGAAACTTTTGCAGTATATATAACCGACTTGAGAAATAAGGCTATAATGTGCAGATTTGGTGATTTAAGAGATGAGTTGATAGAAGACAGGTTTATGTGTGGTATTAAAGATGATGCAGTGAGAAAGATTTTGCTTTGAGACAGTGATTTAACTTTGAATAAGGCCATAGTGATTTGTCAGCTATACGAGGTCACAGAAAAGCACACAAATATGCTTACAAATGAGAAAAGCACACACGTGGCTTCTCCTACTGCTAATGTAGATAGTATGCAGCGTGTGGCGAAAACGTGCAGGTCTAAGGATGAGGCAGCATCAGTTAACCTTAGAGCCTTTCTAGCAAAATCCAAAGCATGCTCAGTGAAACACAAGGCTGAGTCAGCTAAATCAGAGAATGTGCCCCCACCTTGCCTCATAGTTAACTGTCATAATTGTGGTGGTAGTCATGGATCTAAAAGTTTTTTTTGGAATGGTCAACTATCTAGGCAAGTGCATTCCAGATTTGAGCCAACTTTCAGCACCATTCAGTGAGCTGACATGCAAAGATATATCCTGGTCCTAGTCAGAACAACACCAAAGAGCATTTGATGTCCTGAAACAGAGAATTGCCAGTCCACCTACTTTAAGATACTTTGATGTTCACAAACCAGTAACTCTTTCCTGTGATGGTTCTAAGTTTGGTATTGGTGCAGTCATTCTTCAAGAGGGTAGACCAGTAGCTTATGCTTCCATTACTTTAACCCAAACTGAAATGCAGTGTGCTCAGATAAAGTACTCTTGGCAATTGTGTTTGCATGTTCAAAGTTCCATGATTATATTTATGGCTGACCTATTCAAATTGAGACTGACCACCAACCTTTAGTCACTATTTTGAAAAAGCCAATGCCCATAGCTCCTGCTAGATTGCAATGCATGATGCTTAAATTGCAAAAGTACAATTTCAGTCTTGTTTACACAAAAGGCAAACTTCTTTATCTTGCTTAAACTTTATCCAGATCACCCAGAAAAAAACACAGAACAGTATGAAAATGAGAAACCTGAGTTTGAAGTCATGGAAGTGAGAAATTTTTCTTCCATACATCTTGATGAGCTTAGAACTCACACAGCTTCAGCTCCAGTTCTCCAGAAGCTCAACCACTTCATCAGTCAAGGATGGCCTTCTAAGCAATCTTGTTTACCAGTAGATGTGCAGTAGTATTCTTCTTACAGAGACGAGATTTTGTCTGATAATGGTATCATCATGAAAGGTACAAAAGTGATTGTTCCAAAATCATTGCAACAAGACAATATTAAGAACTTGCACTGTGGCCACCCAGGAACTGATTCTACAAAAAGAAGAGTACTAGTATTTTGGCCTTCTGTGTCAAAAGACATTGAGAAAGAATTTTCATCTTGTTCTGTTTGTAATAGTACTTAACCGCATCAACAAAAATAACCACTTCAGTTAAATCAGACTCCTGAACTACCTTAGTTGACAGTAATAACAAATATCTTTGAATGGAATGGTCAACATTATTCGGTATTAGTAGACTATTATTCAAATTGGTCCGAGATTGATCTGCTTCCTAACCTAACGTCCAATGCAACAAACATTTTTCTGTTCATAGTAGTCCGCACAGAGTCATTTCTGACAATGGTTAACAGTTTACAAGTCAGCAGTTCAAGACATTATCTGAAATGTGGGACTTTGTTCATATTACAAGCAGTCCTGAATACCCGCAGTCAAATGGCTTCACTGAACCTGCAGTTCAAAGTGCAAAACAGCTGTTAGAGAAATCAAAATGGATAATACTGATGTTTTTCTAAATCTCAGAAACATTCCTCGCGATAATCATCTCGGTTCATCTGCCCAAAGACCTATGTTGAGACAAACCAGAACCACACTACCAATCAGTAACAATTTGTTGGTTCCATGTGCTAAGGACAACAAAGCAGTGAAAGCTCGATTCCTGAAAAAGTGTTTGCCCCAGAAGTCCTACTATGATAAGACCAGCAAAACTGCTCAATCCATTACAAGAAGGTGAGATAATGAGGATGCATTGGATTGGATTTGTGAAAAGTTTGTGTCAGGAGCCATGATCGTATATTGTGGAATTACAGGGAATAGAATTAAGTGGAATTGGAAACATTTATTACCGGTGTCTGAGCCAGTGTTTAAGGATTTTGCCTGTCATAAAGACTCGGGTTCTCAGAGTGACTTATCCAATGTTCCAGTTCCAGGGTACATTCCAGCAGATATCCCTTTTCTTGAGAATATCCCCAAGAGTCCTAAAGCAGAACATTCACCAGTGACTGTCCATATTGCTAACTCCAGTCCCAACTACTATATTACAAGATCAGGTCACATTTCCAGACCTAGTTCCAGATACACAGCAGCCTGGACATGAACGTTGTTTTGTTCATTGTCTGTATAATTTGCATGCCTATCCAAATGTTATCATCATTGCAAGACAGCTCAGTGAAGAGGAAGGATGTAGATCAACGTATGTGATATACCTTTTAGAGGCTTTCCAGTCAGCAGGCACGTGCATAAAGTACTGAGCATGTGCAAGCCAGAGTGTGATTTTGAGTGTGCAGCCAGAGTGAGAGCATGTATGTGTCTAGTAGTCAGTCAGTTAGTCCATTTAAGTTTAATGAATGTTCCTGCTATCCATCCTGATGTGTTTGTTTGTAATAAAGTACTCAAACAAACACCCAAGCATAATTGTCTTATTCAGATATACAAGACGAGTGACACTATTTGCATTTTTGCTGTAGTTCAGCCTTAATTTTAAAATCAAACTGAGTTTAGTAAAAGCAAATATGAAGTAAAACTGTATTTTACATATTAGGGGAAGGGGGGTGAGGAACTAAAACAGACACATCTCTGTCTCCAAAATCCCCAGTGCCATGACAATATTCTAACTTATATTTTTGTAGCCCCATGTGTATGAACATCAAAAATGTAATTTTCGTAGGTAGAACTAATACTCCATGTTGAAGTTATGTAACAGTTCATTCTACAACTGATCCTGCTTCTGATGCTGCTAATGGTAACTGTCACCATACCCTTACGATATCCTTTTACCATAGAAAGTTTTATATTATGATTTATTTTCCAAACTTCCTTTTTGATTGTATAAATCTGGTAGATTGTGCACATAAAACATGCCATGTATGGAATTGTTTGATTTCTTAGCCTGAGTGTTTTTTATTCGAATATCAGACTACATTAGCCTTGTTTCTTAAAATGTACTACCTTATAGATCCAAATGTGACATGGACATTAATTCTGGATTCTAAATGCTAGACGCCATAGTCAAGAGTGCAAAGTGACAGTGGTATGAATGCGAAAAACATGAATACCAGAACATGGAAGGAGGGAGGAATGTTTACTATGCAGCTGGATGGATAGGATTATACATGGCCAGCAGCTGCCACATGAGCATATACACAGCAGTTATAAAATTTACAAATGCACAACCGGCTACCAGTTTTCAGAATGGTAAAAGAGTGCAGGACAACACCAGTGCTTATAAGTTCCAAACAGACAGGACTGATGGCAACACTTTAGCCCTGCACAGAATGTGTGATGCCCACAGGCCATACAGCATTAATACATTATTGGAATACATGCATGGCACCCCATGCATCATTTTGCAAAAAGACAATTGACAGCTATATAGATATAGCAAGAATATGGATATCGATAACACCTTATGTTGGAAACTGTGAAAAGTGTATGGCTATCTGAAGAACCACAGAAGCAGAAAACTGTGAAAACATTGATGTATACATGTATAACCATGACATAGCTGTGAAAGACTAAGACTACTGGGCATGTAAATATATGTACCAGCTAGGCTGTTGGGCTTGGGCAGTTACAACAGGTAGGCCAGAAGGAGAAAAGCTGTTGCATTCTATGGACCAGTGAGACTTGTCCGGCATGGGAGAGGTGGGTATGTATGTTGTGTCAGCAAATATAAGTACCAGTACGACTGGAAGCAGGGATCTGAAGTGTCATGACTGGAATGAGCTTTGTGACCCCATAGAAAATCAGCTTTTACATCACCTGCCGTTCAGCTGAACACTAATTTTCTGAACATTAACAAATATGAAACTGTAATATCTGACATTGATTGTGATCCATAGTGATGTAGCAGAAAATCAGGGACATGTTTATTTATTTTATTTTATTTTTATTTTACATTTGTTGACCGGGCTAGTCTAGCTGGACATATATCCGTTTACAGTAGAGGCCCGGGGAGAAAAGCTCCAGTATAGATAAAATTACAGTGATTTATAACAATTTTCTTAATAGTTTTATACAAGGTACAAGAGAGGAAATCTATAACATTGAGAAAAATATTAAGTCAAGTTATACAACAAATATAAGAACTACATACTAAGGTTAATAAGAAATATAGGCATCCCTTAGGATTCAACTCTCGACTCCAGAAGCTTCAGGTATGGCCAGAAAGGGGACAGGAAGGAAGAATAATAAGGCGTATTAAGACATATTTTCAATCAGGATTGGTACAGGGACATAGCCAATGAGAAGTAAGGTGTGCTTTGATTTGTCTTTTGAACAGAGAGGTGGACTGTAGAGTAGCTATATCTTGAGGGATTAGATTCCAGTGTTTCCCTATGGAATTTGAAAATAGTGCATCCCCAGCTTTATTATATGATTTCGTTTTGGATACTAGAAACTTGTTGGCGGACCGAAGAGTGTTTAGGTTCTTATATGGAGAAATAAGTCTAGCCAGGCTTGGAGTATTTTCAGGGAAATGAAGAGTTTTATGAATGATAAGTAGTTGTTGGTAAAGTAGGTGGTTATTTAGTTCTAGCCAATTTAGTTGTTTCAGGTTATAGCAGTGGTGAGTTCTATGGGGAGTTGCATTAATGAATCTAGCTATACTGTTATAACAGGTTGAGAGTTTGTTGATGTTATTTTTAGATAGTGTGGTATATATAGCCGATGCATAAAAAAGGGTGGAGAGCAGGTGGGTCTGTGCAATGGTTTTCCTAGCTGCTGGGGTAAGGAAGGGTTTAATTCTGTAGAGTGTCCCAATTTTTTTATTAACAGCTTTAATAGTACTATTAATTTGGTCATCAAAGTTCAAGTGGTTGTCAATGGTTACACCTAATAGTCGAGTGGTATTGTCAGGGTTAATGCAGGTAGAATTATCTGAGGTGATAGTAAAGAGAGGTGTAGGAGATTTGTTAGTAGGGGTAAAGAGAAGAAGCTTTGTTTTTTTGGGATTCAGGAGGAGGCAGTGCTGCATAAACCATTTTCAACCTTATGAAAGGTTGTTTGGGTGATGGACTGGGCGAGGGAATATTTATGGCAGAGCAGATCAATGTCGAGTCATCTGCATATTGGATGCAGGTTGCTTGTGGTACGTTCAAATATAGGTCATTAATAAATACTGAGAAAAGAAGGGGTCCAAGGATAGATCCTTGTGGAACACCAACATTTACTGGGAGTAAAGATGAAAGGTTGTTTTCCCAAAGAACTGCTTGTTGTCTGTTTTCAAGATAGCTTCTAAACCACTGTAAAGTATGTGAACTTAAGGCTAGGTTGTTAAGTTTTTCAAGGAGTATGTTATGGTTAACCATATCAAAAGCTTTTGATAGATCTATAAATAGAGCAGATGAGAGAAGGTTACTGTTACGATTTCTATTGATGGAGTCAGCAAAGGACAGAAGGGCAGTTGTAGTACTGTGATGGGGCCTGAAACCATGTTGACAGTCAGCTAGAAGTTTGTTTTGAAGAAGGTAGTTAAGAAATTGTTTGTGTATACACCTTTCCATTATCTTAGCTAATGGGGACAGTAAGGCAATAGGACGATAGTTGGATAATTCAGAAGAAGGGCCCCCTTTATGAAGGGGGATTATGTGAGATATCTTCCAAACTGAAGGGATTTTCCTTTCCGAGATGGTCCTATTTATCAGAATAGATACTGGGTGATAGATAGCTTTTGCAGCAATTTGTAAGTATTCAGAAGGGAGTTGGTCAGCTGATGGGGTACATGGTTTTAGTTTTAAGAGAAGCTTATATATGATAGAAGAGGCGACAGGTTGGATTTGAAAGACATTAGTAGAGGCTGGAGAGGTATCATGTGAGGAAGCAATAGGTGTTGGTAGTGAGTTTGCTAGTGTTAGAATGGCTTCTGTAAAATAGTTATTAAAGGCATCAGGGATCTGAGTAGAGGTATTAGGGTTAAATCCTGAGGGGGTAGGAGTAGTAGAATGTCCTGGTTTAAGAAGGTTATTAATACCTGACCAAAATTTTTGAGGGGTATTTTGTGTAGTTTTTTGAAGGTGAAGATAAAATTCCTTTTTGTCTCTAAGAGTGTCTTTCTTGGTAGTATTTCTTAACTGTTTGTAGAGGAGATGGTCAGATGGAGATTTGGTAGCTTTCCATTTAGCCCAGGTTTTATTTCTAAGGATCATTTTTTCTTTTGTTTGCTTAGTCAGCCAAGGGGCAGTTTTGGCTCTAATCCTAGTAGAGTGGAATGGAGCATGATAGTCAAGGATTTGCAGAAACTTTGTGTTAAAATAGGTAACTGCTTCATTAAGTTCAAGGTGTGATAAAGGTGACCAGTCACATGCCTGTAATTCAGTAAGGAAGTTATCAGGGTTGAAAAATCTTTTGAGCGGCATCTTCTAAGTTTATGTATATTAGGAATACTTAGTTTTGTCTGATCACATATGTAAGTGTGTGATCACTAATACTATCAGGAAGTGTACCTGGAGTATAGTTGCTGGGCGTTATTAATTAGAATCCAGTCCAAAATTGTTTCTTTCTTATTTGGTTTATGGATTCTAGTTGTAGTTGTTATTAATTGAGAGTAACCATGGAGATTAATATGGTTCGTAGGTTGCTGGGCTGCACAGGTTTTCCAATCGATGTTGAAATCACCAAGTATTATGGTTTCTTGGGGTAGTTGGTTGGACAGAGAACTGAGTAGGTTTTCTAGCGTTTGGGTATTATTGCCGGGGGGAAGGTACATACATATTAGATAGATTGCTTTATTGTTGTTTATCTGTATCTTGATTGATAAAATTTCTGATTTTGGGCTAGTTAATGGAAGGTCCTTATACTGGGTAATTTGTAGGTTGGATTTATAAATTATGGCTATACCGCCACCTTTCTTCTTTATTCGGTCATTTCTAAGTATGTTATAGCCAGGAGGGGTGATTTCCTGGTCTAGAGTAGAAGGTTTTAGCCATGTTTCTGTTACACATAATATATCGAATGAATGCAAGTAAAGGAGGGCATGAAGATGGTGGATTTTGTTGTTTATACTTCTGATGTTGATATGAGCTATTAGAAGGGAATTATTAGCTTTAGAACCTGATGCAAGAAGAGGAGAAGAGTTTAAGTTTTGGTTGTGATTGCTTAGGGTAGACGGACCGGGATTAGGATGAATGTCACCATGTAAGAGGTGTTGATGATGGGGTGATGAGAGTACTTTAAGAAGTTTGAGACAAATATTAAGAATTCTTTTGTTAAAGTTGAGGGTTATGTGAGAAATCTATGGTATTTTGGCAGTAGATAGTTGGAAGAACAGGTAATGTTACTATGTTTAAGGGAGCTGAAGCTAGCTGAAGGTAAAGTTTGATTTAGGTGAAGGTTTTGTTCATATAAAGTGTTAATTTGTAAAGAGGTGATATAGTATGATAAAGAAAGAGAGGTAAAAGTAATAGTGGAGAGTAGTGCATAGATGAGAAAGGCTTTTAAAGATGGAGACATAGTAGTGAGGAGATGAGGGCCTAGGGTAAGTTCTTAAGAAAAAATAGTTAAGTAGAAGTAGCTCAGCAATACTGTGAGAAGAAGGGATACAAGGAGAATATGTATATGGAAATTAAGATTGGGGATAGTCAGTGTTTGTCAGGTAGTGAGTACTTGTTAGATAGATAGTAGATAGGATGTAATATAAGGTAGCGTATCAAAGAGTTAGGTGGGAAGAGGATTGTTGAAAGTAAGGTTAAGTACTGGTATAAGACGTTTTAAAGGAATAGTGTTATAGTTAGAAGTTAGAAAGATGGGAGGATATGATGTAGTGGAGGGGAAGGGGAAGAGATAAAGGTTATGGGGAGGTGTTATTAAGGAGGGAGGAGATTGGCTTAGAGGATTGGGGGAGTGTTTAGTGAGGTATAAGTTGAGGACCCCTGGGGGTGGGTGGGATTTGGGGGTAGGGAGGGGAGCGGAGCGGGCAACAACACTTGTGAGAGCAGGGAGAGGAGTGGAGAACAATCAGAAAGAAGCTATCCTAGGGGAGTGGGTCAGGATACTAGGAGGTAGTTAGGTTAACTAGAGGCAGGGAGACAAGGAGGAGATGAAGCTCGGAGAACCAGTTCTCTGAAAAGCTACAAGGGAGGCAAGAGAGTAGTGAAGATGTTAACGGTGAAAACAAGGGACAGAGAGAACTAACAGTAGGAGGTAGGTACAGGCCAGAAGAACTACAAGGAAAATAGTCAGTCAGGAGAGACACTGTAAACATAAGGTGTGGGAAATAAGAAGGGAAACTGGGATATTGTCAAGAGAGAGAGAGAGACAGTACTATAGGTAGGAGAAGGGGAAAGGAAGTGAGTACTGGAGTCACAAATTGGTTTATGGGTAGTGCAGTAAATATACTAATAAGCAGAAAAGAGGAGATAGAGTGAGGGATCAAGCAATCTAGCAAACAGGGGGGGTGGCTGCTGAAGGAGACTGGCAGAAATCAAGTGTCTATATCAGGAGAGAATACCCCGAAATAACGTGTCAAAAAATGAGGCAAAATCAGGGACAGTTGAAAGGTATGGTTTCTTGTATACATCTCACGAATTTAGGACAGAGCCAAAAATAATGGAGGACAAAAACTCAAATTCACAGACATTTGAGAGACAAGGCTCCCTGTGGTGGCTGCTTTAGACCTCTGAAGCAGCATATATTTCTGCTGCTATTTTTACTTCATTTAGTGATTATAGCTGATCACCAGCAGGGAGTGTCTATTTGGAAAGTAGAGGAAAACATGTTTTCATCTGTACCTCATTGCGAATAATGTTCTTTATTTTAATATACAAAATTCCATGTTCCACACTTTTCCATCAAAGATGCCTGTCATAGTTTCACTGTTGTGATTTTTTTATAACAGGTAGCCATGGTAAATGATTTTGAATCATATTTACTTATCAAAGCAGGTTTTATAAAAAAAACAAACAAAAACAAGTATTAACCATGCTGCAAACTGGCTAGCTGAAGTTGTTTGCAAGTGTTGCTGTGTTCCATATTTTGTCCATTTGTCATCTGATATATGAGATGTACTGATCCACATTCTGGAGATTGAAGGTTGAGATTTATAACAAGTAATCAGTGGAAGAAAACAAATAAAAGACTGAGGCCGAAAACATTAAAGTGATCATTGATGTTGCTTTGTGGGAGATGGGGGCAGAAGTTAGTTTCTGAAAGGTCAATTTAAAGTGAATTATGTGATTTGATTTTCTTTTACTTTTTCTGGCAGTAAACCAGATAGGTATATGGACATTGGTAGCAATACATTGCCTTCTTGTGTAATTATTATTTATTTGTTTTTATTTACTTTTTCTAGCAATTGACATGGAGATGGGATAACCTGTACCATCAAGTGTAAATACAGTACTATGGATGTTATGTTTTTTTTTGTTTTGTTTTCTTCTCTAGGAGACTTTAGGACTACATAAAATTTGGGTATTGTTTCTTTGGTGACATGTGATTTACAAAAGCAAATGACAGTTAACTTTTCCCCCATGTGACTAGTTATCAGTCAAGGAGCAACATGGCCATGGCATTTAGGTGATTCATTCACAATCAAAGACAGTGTGTGATTTCAGGAGTAGTACATTCCACAAGGTGACTACGTATGACTTTTGTACCCAAGTATCTTATCAGATGTGTGTGAATTATCATTAAGGAGCTGGCACATATCCTCTCTTATAGAGGTTGGTGAATTTGGCTTTTCAGAGAACTTTTGTTGTTACATTATGGCACTGTGTTTTGTTTCAGCCTGGGGTTATATGACTGCTCTACAAGAGAGCAAGTAAAACTAATGTCAGAATGTCAGAAGAAAAATCCTATGCACTTCACTAGAAAAAAAAGTATATTTTTTCATTGTCAACATACCATGAGTATAGTGCCATGCTTTCTTGCAGCTAAAGCTGTGGAGACAGATCCAGAGGTATGCCGAACTGGAATGTTTATGGTATGCATTGCAATGTTTAATGTGTTTTGTAGTGGAGTACTAATTTGTTATTAGCAGGAAGTTTTGGAATGATTTCTCAAAGTGTGACAAAGATATAGTGTTTTAAAGACCAGACTCTATGACTCAAGTACATATACTTTTTTTCTGTCATTCTGACAATATTGGATTATATTCATTTTCTACTACTAGTTCTTATATCAATACTGTCCTACTGTATTTCTTTACTGAGTTGCCATTACATGTCAACTAAAAATCTTATTTATTTCTCCTGAATATTTTTGTTTTCATCAGTGGGCATGCAACCCTTTAGACTCTTGTGTAGTAGATTGCTTTACAAGAAGGTAAAGTTGCATATGTGTCTTTTACATCTGGCATGACCAGCTAAGTGCATGCAGTTTTTCTGGGTCATGATATAGCAATCTGAAAAGAATGTGATATAATATTTTGCATAGTTACAGAGAAATTATATTTTGTTGCTAGGTATAACAAATAGTGTTGCTATAACTATTTGGATGTCTTGGATTTGCCATTTATTTATAAAAAATTATGTCTCACAGTCATAGTATTTGTGCTCATATGGAAGAATTTAAAAAATGATGCACTTTTCCAGGGAAAGTTATATTTTCTGTCATTTGTGTATGATTTCGCAAAATAAACATATGTCACATGCTCTGAGAGGCATACCTGTATTTGAGATTCTGTTGCCTAGTTTTCATAAAAGCTATTAGGCTGTGCAAAACAAAATGAAAGTGAGATTTATCAAGGGTTCTTGTCTGTAAGAAAAAAAAGATTAGAAGAAACCCGTACAGGTCCACTAGCAGAAAAGACACTGGAACACAGGCATGATGTGATACCTTTTATTGGACCAACATAGGTTTTGCAATTATTCAAGATTTCAAGCTGGCTGAGACCTTCATCAAGAGTTATTAAGTTACTAATGTTAAATATAGTGCTTAAATATCCACTTGTGACTAGAAAGGGAAGTATATAATTTATTTCCAATTTGCTAAAAAAAAAATCTTGAAAAGTACTACAGTGGAAAACATGCCGCTCATGCTACACATCAGAGACAAGAGAGTATGTGTGTGTGTGTGTGTGTGTGTGTGTGTGTGTGTGTGTGTGTGTGTGTGTGAGAGAGACAGAGAGACAGAAAGTGTAGAACAGGGTCAAGACATGCTATAAAATCAAGGTTTGGCATGTTACATTAGAGTCGGTGCTCACTGAGCAGAGAAGATAACACTCAGAGAGACTGCTCTGACATTTAATGAGACAGTAAATCTCAGATTTAAGTTATAATTTGTAATCTGTTTGTCTGTCTTAATAAACAACCTTTATGAGACAGACATTTTTGTTAACAGAATATATGAATTTGCAATAATGTGCAGTTAACAGTCATGACAAAGGCAGCAACTACCAAAAGAATAAATTATAGGGTTAGAATGTATATGGATATTGCATGCATTCAGTACGCAAAGTGTGAATCATCAAATCCTGAATGTACAGAGAGACCCATTATAACCTTTCTCCCTGAAATCCAATCACAACATCATCATCAAAAATACTTCCTTTTTTGCCTTCTTTAAGGGTTGGTGCCCTAGTTCAGTGGTGTTTCATAGATATTTATTCTAGCAAAATTCCCTGAAATAAACATATACCCTATGGGCAGATCTTTTGAGAGATATTATCTGAAAGGATTGTATAATATATGTTAATTTATTCATTGTCATTGTTTATTGACAGTATTTTGTGCAGTTTATTTAAGTTTCTGGGTGTTCAGTTCACTACTGTAGCCCCCTGTCATTTTAACATCACCACTGTCTGCTGTATTGCAGAGCTAGGAACACATTAGCTGCAGCTTCAGTCATACCAAAAAAAAAAGAAAATATTAAATGTTTGAAAGAGTTTCAACTGGATGGCAAAAAAAAAGTATTTTTGCGTAGGGGAAAAGTCCTTGCACCTTCCATGGTGGGGCAGAGGAGATGACACTCCCTTCACATGTATGTATACTAAGTCTGGAATTACAAAACTTTAAAGATGATTGAAAAGCCCAAAGCCTTTCAGTCACTGTTGTCACACTAATATAAACGGCACCAAGTGTGATTCTCAAACAAAATTAGTGTGAGTTTTAGCTCAAGGAAGTATATTTGATGATCTTAAATCTTGTCTAGTTTACACCTACCACTGACCAGAGAAGCTTGTGGAGACCACATCCTCATGCAGTAATGTTTTATATCATTGGAAATTACCAGACTGAGTTTGCCAACATCTAGTGCTTCAGTATGTTTGCATGGTGACATATTCAATATTTTACTCTTTAGCCACATGTATAGCCAAGTTTGTGACATCTGGCTTCTTTTTTTTGTTCTTTGTGCATTTTATATTTTGGCATTAGGGATGTAGGAGTGCTTTCATCAACTATTGTGCATTGGCTAAAAATCCCATCTAACTTTTTTCCTGTTAAGTTCATTTTGTGCTGTATATTATTTGTACTTTCTATAACAAAGGTTTCTGCTTACATTATAAGAATTGGCTTAACTGAATGTTTGTAGCTCCATTTGACTTGTGGATCAAATCATAGCTTAAAAAGGATTGAATTGGTTTGGACTGGTCTGCCTTTAAAGTTAAGAACCACTAATTAAGTAAATAAAATAAATTTAGAGTCAACCATAGTCCCCAATATGACTGAATGCATATGTTTCCTGATGGTGGTATAAATGCAACTGTACATTTATAAGATTAAATCCCGCACCCACTTAAAGTAGTCCTTTTATTCTTTGTAGCTCTGAATTGTGGGTGCATTTTAGATATGGCATTTAAGTGTGGTTTAACTGCAGCTTGTATATATTCCTGATGTGTTACCAGGAACACCTCTATTTTTACATTATCAAATTTCTGAGTATATATTGCTGGAATAGTTGATGGAAGATTAAGACATGTAAATGTGCAAGTTTTATTAAACATCTTCTGCATGAAAATATATGCTGGAGAGTAAGGAGTCACTATTAAATAAGACCAGCTAATCTGAATATAAATAATTGTTTTAAACTGGTAAGCTTTTGGAAACTCCATATACTACTTTAGAGGTTGACTGTATAAAGTTTCTGCTGTCACAAGTTTACCAGGTACATGAAGATGATTTATGAGAAAGAAGTGATTTTGAGAAGAGAAAGTGTGAGATGCCCTTTTGAAGATAAACAAAACCTGGACCAGTTAGTTTGCCTTTGCCTATAAGTGGTCTTCAGGGAATGATGTATTATGGGTATCAGTGACCTAATTATGGGCAAGAGAGTTTCAGAAAACAAGGATAAAGGTTATTCACATGCAGAGAGAGAGAGAGAGATCAAGTAAAGCCATGTGTAAAGATATGAAAGATTTACTGGAAAGTCTGGAAAGGTAGAAAGTCAGACTCATTATACCTGGAGTTGAAGGATAAGTACATTGTGTAGTAGCTGAGAGTTATGATATATTAGTCTGAAAGTTACTCTTATTTATTTATTTTATTTATAATTTGTTCACTGGGTAAGTGGACGGGTCCACAACCCAAACTCAATGCATCACAGTCTTTCTAATAAATAATATACAGAAAATAAGTACATAGCAAATTCAGAATGTACTGGCAAGATTCATTGCAGGTAGTATAAGATTAAAGGATGCAGTCATACAGCATTGAGAGAAAAGGAAAATAAAAAAATGATATATAGTGCAATCACACATGTAATACATATACTCTTACATGCATGTGAAATATATGCACATAAGATGCCACATTAAGAAGATGAGAAAAGTTTCTGAAATGAATTCTATTATTCATGACATGAAATATGCAGTCATTGTCATGATAGCAGTTGCAGGTAGATTCAGTAAAGACTGGCTCTTTAACTGCATCTTTGAAGTTTTTAATGGTATGATGCCAGTAGGCAGATGGTTCCAGTTATTAGGTCCCAGTTTAGAGAAGGCTTTCTCACCTACAGCAGTATTAAATTGAGGGTGCACTGGAGAGAGAAATTGTTGTCTTGTATACTTTTGAATACATACCTGGTGTTCTTGGAAAGATCGTTTTACTCTTAAAGGTGGGCAGTGACCATGTTTTACAACCTTTGTAAAATAGAGTACTTAGAAAAACAGTGGCTCTATGAAACAGTGAAAGCCAACTGGAATTTTTTAGCAAATTGCAATGGTTTATCTGGTGGTCTGCTAAAAGAATGAATTTGCAGATTTTATTCTCAGCCATCAGTATTGTGTGAGTACTGTGGCTGAATGGCTAATATGAAAAGGAAGGCCATATTCCAGTTTGGGTATTGAAATATTTTTAGCAATGGTCCTGCAAGTCGTAGATGAAAGGAGGTGACTGATGTAACATAGTTTTAATTGAGGGGTGACTTTATTAGTTGCAACATCTGTATTTGCATAAAAGGTAATAGTAGCCTCAAATATTAAGCCTAGATACCCCTGGACAGTGACGTTTGGTATTATATTCCTATAAGACCTGGTAAGAGCATAAAAGGGAGAGTTAGTAATTTTGTGGCTGAGGCAAACACCATGACACTGGGTTAATTAGAAGTTTGTTAGAAGCAGATCAGGTGTATAACTAAGTGAAACTGTCCCATAACTTGGCTTGCAGGGCAGGGTGGCTAGTACTAGACTATAGGAATAGCATATCATCTGCAAACATTATTAATTTACATTTGGGTAATTCTAGGTGGAGATCATCAATAAAGAAACAAGTGAAAAAGACTTAGCACAGACCCTTGTAGTATACCTATATTAAGTTTACCAGCAACAGGGAATGAGACATTGCAGTGAATTTGGAAGTTTCTGTATTTTAGATGCTGCAAAACCAGCAAATAGTGTTATCCCCAAAGCTGAATCTTTTGAGTTTGTTGAGAAGAAGGATATGGTTGACTGCTTGAAAAGCCCTTGTTATGTCAGCAAAGAGGCCTGCAGGAACGAGGTCTTTATTTAGGGTTGCAGTCTGTCATATATATGGCTATTACCCAGAGCAGTAAAGGTACTGAAGGCATTGCAAAAGTCATTCTCTGCATCACATATCAGGCCATAGCTGTTAATGTGCTTAAGTAGTTGCTTGTATAAAAGTTTTTTCAAATATTTTGGTAATAGTGCACAGAGAAAAATAGGTCTATAATCGTACAGTCCATTAACAGAAGTGTGTTTAGGTAGAGAGTTAAAACTGCATGTTTGAATGGTTGTGGAATTGTGCCTGAAGTGAGAGAGAGGTTAAAGATAAGCGTAAGGGGTTTAGCAATTTTTTTAGCCATACGCCTTGGAAAGGTGGGTTGACATATTCTGGATTTGGATACTGAATTGTTGAATTTGAGAAGCAGGGTTCTGGTCTAATTCACTGAAATTTCAGAGAAGAGAAGAGAAAGTATATAGGTATTGATCAGGGGCTAAAGGTTTTTGTTATTCTTTGGCAGAGTAGTAAATAATTGGAATAGTTTTAGTTTTGTCATTTATAGCTGACTGCAACAAGTGAACATAATCATTAGCAAAGATGGAATGATTCAATATTGTTGGTTCATTTTTGGTAGTGTAGAGTTACTCAGTATCCCTGTTAAACATTTTATTTCTTTCCAAAACAGATTGGGTCTAGAGCAATTTGCAACCTGTTTCTATCTAAGGCACAGGGCTTTTGGACTATCTGTTACAACTCTTTTTTTTTTTCTTTCCTTAAACTCAAAGAAGATAGTTGTAGGTCTGTATTGTCAGGATACCTTTCTCTTTTCCTTGCAGTCTGAATCTCTGCCTTTAGCTTTGCTTTTAATATAATCTAAAAGCCATGGCAACTGCATGCGATAACCCTTTTTTTGTAAGGGGTACTCTGTATCCTGAATTTTGATCAGTTTTGTTTTGAATAATTCTAAGGAGGAGGTGGGTTCAAATATTTCTTTTGGTCATATAACATATTAGAAATAACTATGTATCATCTGCATGTTCTATTGTGCTCATATTGTGCCTCAGCAAGAAATGGAACCTAGAATATCAACTGTCTAAAGGATCCTTAAATCTGCTTTCTCTGTGCATGCCTGATAGCAGAGTATTTTTCCTGAACTCTGTCAATTAGACACAATAAGGATGCCCTGCCTATATGCCCATGGACTAGGATTATTGTCCAGGGAAATGCAATAGTCTCTACATCTAAGCTGAAAAGCTTTCCCTATGAGTCTTTCATGGGGAGAGGTGTTTTATTTATTTATTTATTATTTTATTTATTTACATTTGTTGACTGGGAGTTTCTGACTGGACATAGGTCCATTTTCAGCGGAGGCCTGGGGAGAAAAGCTCCACAGTTAAAATAAACAGACAGTAGTTACATTGGATTACATAGCAATTAACAATTTAACATAGCAATTACTTACAACATATTTACAGATGAAGAACATAGTACATCAGTAGACAACTAGAATCTTTATCTGTGAAGTACATAACAGACATTAACAAATGTTACAATAAGAAGTTCCTGCAGTATAATAAGTACTAGGCTTATGAGCATCTGAGCTTGCTATAATCAAGGTAATTAGTGGAGTGGAAAGAAAGGTAGTGGTTGGATGGGGTGGGTGATATTAGAGTGGGAGTTGCAAGGGCATAGCCAGCATGTTTTTAGTTGTGCTTTTAGTAAAGTTTTGAAGTGGGTGCATGATGGTATGGAGGTAATTGTGGGTGGGAGGGAGTTCCATAATTTGGCTATGGTGCAAGAGAATAGTGCTTCACCAGCAGAGTTATTGGCTTTAGTGATCTGTAAGTGATTTTTGTTGCTGGATCATAGTGGTCTGGTGGTGCAATAGGGTTGGAGTAGATACTGGAGGGATGGGACATTTAGTGGATGGTTTACTAGTTTGTGGGCGAGTGAGAGTTGATACCACTGAAGAGGTGAGGGAGTTCATGCCAGCCCAGTTCAGCAAGTGAGAGACAGTGGTGACTACGGTAGGATGCCCCTGTGGCGAATTTGGCGATTTTGTTGTAGCAGGTCTCTAGGTTGTTTAGATCGCATTGCCTTAGGTTGGTATGTATTGGAGAGGCATAAAGTAGGGTGGAGATAAGATTTTACATAATATATTCTAGATATATTAAATCTACTGTGTCTCATCTTAACTAGACTTTATGTAAGTTAATAAAATATATTAGTGTATATTTTATAACATGGCAGTGTGACTAGCATACTCCCTCATCCAAAATCTATACTATTTTAAGTTTGCAGCTAGCATGACTTAAGCTAATGAAAACTTTTAATGAATATCTACACATATATATATATATATATATATATATATATATATATATATACATATACATACACATATATTTGTATGCCTGTGTGTGTTTTATATATATATATATATATATATATATATATATATATAATATATTCACGCACACACATTACGTATAGTTATTTTTGAAATATTTATTTTGATTCTGTGTGATCTGTAGCATATAGAAATGTTCTTAGTCTGTCTGAACAACAATGCAATATGACTGAGTTAAAGCAGCATTAAAATCACATCAAATGAATGTGAAGATATTGCACAGTGACTTGTACTACAGGAGAGTTTTGCTTAGAAAAAAACTCTGTCAGAATGTGGGATATAATTAAGTGCTTCATAACATTTCCATTTCCTCTCATCATTTTGAAATTTGAATCCATGTCCCAGTACATAACCACTGTTTCTGTCAACCCTGAACTGTAGCCTCTCAGGGATACTGCTGTGATCATTGTTAATCTGAAACTAAATGATGGCATTGAAACTAACACTGGATCTGAGACTTCATCTATGTAAACACCAGATGCTGCCAAACAGTTTATAAAAATAACACTCAGCCCAGCTGTGTAAATGGCTCTCCACTAACTGATATTAAAATAAAGTGTATAGCAATTGCATTCCTGCTCTTATTCCATGAAAACCATTAATGTAACTGCAAAAAGTTCTGTTTCCATCTTGTAAAAAATCTATTTTTGTTATAGTGAATGAAGGTAGTTTGTGTTTAACATCAAAATGTTAAATGCACAGAGCTGTTGTTTCCTTGGGAGTAGATTCAGCAGCGCTTGCCAGTAACTGAGTTTTTGATACAAAAGAAATGGAATATTATGCAGCATTTTTATGCATCACATCATCTGTTTCTCTCCTAAAGCCTTACTTTAATTATCAGTCTTCATTTTCACCCTGCATATTCTTTTGCACTTCTTTATTATTATGGGTTGTGGTATCATCAGGGAACCACTGTTTAAATATCTGACAGTGTCACTCAATTTGAAGATTATAAGCTGGTCGATTCCTTGTAGTGCATGGACTTTTAACTGCTTCATGCCAGGTAGAGAGAAATAAAGAAATCACTGCCTCAAAGACAG
Organism: Protopterus annectens; assembly: GCF_019279795.1. Classification (NCBI taxonomy): domain Eukaryota; kingdom Metazoa; phylum Chordata; order Ceratodontiformes; family Protopteridae; genus Protopterus; species Protopterus annectens. Next base: position 589,162,376 of record NC_056748.1, read on the forward strand.
TGGACAGATTCAAGGTGTATCTTTCATGATGTAACAGCTTTAGAAGCCGTAATACATTCACACACACACACGCGCGTGCAGACACACACAATGTATGACAGCCCAAAGAATTTTACATATTTTGAAGCTGTTCTAGCTTCTTGAATATATTATATAGTGGACACTATTCATGTTCTAGCACAAGACTAGAGCTTAGTAGTGCAAAAAGGTGTTTAACAAAACTTAGGTATTAGTCCTTAGATCTCTGTGGTGCATAACAAGGTTGTCTTTTTTCCTGAATTCTGAGTTTAGTTATGGCACTTCATATGTTGCAGTGTGTTTAAGTATTTCAGTACCTTATATTAATTTAATTTTATAAATAGAGCTGGTCTGAGTGATACAATGCGCCAGTACATTATTTATTTAACATTTGTTTACTGGGAAAGTCCGACTAGGACAGAGCCTATTTTCAGTGGAGGCCCAGAGAGAAACGCTCCAGGTGCATCCCTTTGGAATGTATTTGTTCTGCATGCATTTACTTTTCTAATATATTTAATATTTTATAGATTACTTTATGCATTTAATTTTATATCTATATGAATGCTTGCCCTGATGAAAGTTATGCTGGTAGTAAAATGGATACTGTAGTCCTGATCTTTGTATTCTCAGCACTAGTATTTAGCTCATTATCTTGGATTCCCAGGGTTTTCCATGCAAAATAAGAGAGATACTCCATCCAGTCTGTACAGGGTCTGTTCTGGAAGTTTCCATCCTTAGAAGCTGTCAGACCACTTTGACTGACTCCTTTCAGTGCAGAGGGGCTGCAGCTGTACTCTGAGATTCTCCTAGACTCCTAAGCTCCTCGCTGTGAAATGGAGAGGGAACCCAGATATGCTGTGAAGGAACCTCATGTATTTACCTTGTAACTTCAATCTTTAATGACAGGTTTTTACTATGTCACAGAGATCCAGTACAGTGTCTGAATTACTGCTGCTGCATCCATCTGATGGTGAATGTCCTCACCTGTTGTTTCTTTATTCATGAAGGGGTTGGGAGGGTGGCTTAATGGCTAAGGTGTTTACCTTACAAATACAAGGTGTAGGGTTTGAGTCTCACAAGGGATAATTGGCTAGGCTTAAAATGGCTCGCAAGGGCAGTTAGCTTAGTACTAAACTATGAACCTATGAACAAAATTCCAAACGCTCTAAACTCTTCTATATAAAGTAAATGCTGTTCCCTCATCTCCAGAGGATAATCTACTCTGTTCCAGAAGACAACTGTGACTTCTGATTTGGAAAAGCTGATTTTCATCCATTCTACTTCAAACTCCTCAGTGAACTGATACATTACACAGTGGACATTACAGTCCAATGAAGGCAAGAGGATGACATCATCTGAAGGTAATGAGGGTGAAATGGTTTTGATCCTAAATAGACTATTCTTCTGAATTCAGCTCTTCTTTGCTATCTTGTTGATGAAAATCATAAATGATAAGATATTGTTTTCTCTCTTTCATGTAGTACACAGGATAGATAAAGCTCCATTATACTACAAATACACATTTTAGTATCATCCTGTATTGACTGAAAACATTCATCAAGTATGCAGGCACAACACTCATTCCACAAATATAGAGATCCAAAGACATGAATCAGCAGCACTGACACATACTACTTTAACATGTCACACCGATCATTCAATGATATGCTCTGATATGGTTTCTCTGTGTCCACAACATGTTAACAGTATAGGTAAAAACCCACGAATACTAAAAAATCTATGCAGAAACAAATATCTGATCTATCGCCAGGACAGAACCTGCACTGATTCTCAAGAATCGGTAGCTCAGGTATTTGTTAGGGACCCATTGTCTTCACCCTGGTACAGGCTGACAAACACGATCCTACTAGTCCCACACTTTTCTAAAAAATTAAGATCATCTCCCAATTTGTCAGTCAAGAGTTAACCCTGATACTGCAACAATATCCATTATTTCCAACCAGAGCTCAACAAGTTCCATGGCAAGGACAGGTTTTGTGTAATGTCACCATCTTTTTCTGGCTCTTCCTACTCACCAGAGGGCATGAAGTAGTAGAGAATTCTACACCAGTGATACAAGAAGGCAGAGTACATTGTTTCCAATATGTAACTTTTTTAAGCAATATCTTAATATTCTAGTAGTCTGAGGTGATGGAAGCATGACATCAGAGGGTAAATCACCTGTGCAGAACATAAAATGGGAAAGTGGGGTAACGTATCACCTGTGTTGAACATAAAATAGGAAAGTGGGGTAAAGTATTACCTGTGTTGAACATAAAATAGAAAAGTGGGGTAAAGTATCACCTATGCAGAATATAAAATAGGAAATGGGGTAAAATAGACACAGTATGATGTTATAAGCAAGTATTTAGATTATAGAAGTATGGTGGTAACATTGTACTCTTACAAACAATAACATGGATACATTTATTTTATGTATGTATTTATTTATTTATTTATTTATTCATTCATTCATTCATTCATCCATGTATGTGTCCAGGTTAGTGTCACTAGGCCACAGACTATTTTCAGGGGAAACCCAAAGTGGTATTCATACCTACTTGAAGAAATATGGTCATGGCACTGGGGAGTTTTCTCAACTGTTTTTCTGTAAGACTGACAAGAAGTTTAGCAATATGGCATCAGGAAGCTGCAGTGATACAAACCAGATGAGTGCATTCAGCAATGCGCTGACAATGTAAATTCAGTATAGCTGTGAAACAACATTGTAACTATAATTCACTGAAATACAGGTTTTGATAATGAAAAGTTTTAGAGATGTGGATTTTATGTCACAGTTTTTAGTACCTCAATTAAATGGAAGTAATGAACAACTGAAACTTAGCATGTCTTCATAATTTCTGTGTGACTTTGTGATGTGGAGGCATTATATCAGAGATAAACAAATGGGTCTGTATCAATTCACTGAAAAATCAGTTCATCGAATGGCATTTTCAGTGCAATTACATGGAACACACCATTTGTTGAACTGTTCATACTGTGATCGAGGTACACTGAGGATCAGGAAATTTGCCCTTTCCCAACTGTAGTACAATCTCAGAGTTGGTGTATATGTAACTAGCAGGGTTGTGGGGGGGGGGCAGCTCTCCACATGAGGGGGATTTGATGAACGTCATTTTCGATGAAATGCTGTTTGTTCAAGTGACAGTACAATGAAGTGATTTAGACCCCAACAAATGCAGCTTCCTTTGCTGAGGCTATGAAATAGAAGCTGGAGTTGGCAATGGCAACCAGAGCAACACGGGTAACCTGAAATTTAGAACAGAAGTTTTTTTTTTGCTCCAATTTCATTAGATAAGTCTATGTTTGTCACATAGACAGATATGAATTTTGGGAAAAAATCTGTCTTTTAGGAATAATCATTCTGCAAGTGCTTGCTTTCATACATTTTTTTAAATCTGATCCCAGTTATGACTTAAACTTAGAAATGGAGCTGGAAAACTGTGCTGGTTAGTTTTGAGAAAAAGTAGTATATTACTTTATGATCGAAGTTAGTGGTGTAAGGTTTGTACTTAAATTGTAGGTAGATAATTCAGACTTGGGCAAGTTACATGTTTCTGGAGAAGATGAAAGTAAAAGCAGCATTATCCAAAAGAGTTTCTGTTTTTGCAGCTTCTGACAATAATTCTGAACAGGCTACGTATTTGGGCTAGGGTTAAGTGGTGAGAATAGAGTTGGGGGTCATAAATAGTTGTCTTGTGTATTTTGATAACCAAATCTTTGTGGGACAGAACAAACATTTAATAAAGTATGGTGAGCAATTGAGAAAATGCATTTTTGGTGGGGAATTTTGCCATCTCAAATGAGATTGCTTAAATCATGTATAACAAGAAGTTTTACAGACAGGACAACATAAACATTCTTGTAAATTGTAAATGTACTCAGTGCAGAAGTCTAGTGAATTTCTGGGTTCATTCCTTTGGCAATGATAGACCATTCTGTGAAACTGTAGAAGATACAGATGAGGAAAAGAGGGTTCAATACTTTCCAAATTTTCTGGAAAGGAAGAACCTCTCTCAGTATTTCCATCTCTAAAGAAGTGTGAGAGGTAAGAATCAAGACAGCTTGGTGATCTGTGCCATCTGTAACAAATGGGAAAGTAATGAAGTAGACAGAAAGAGGGTTCCACATGCTAAGACGAAACTTTCAAAATACATAACTCTTAGTAATGTTTAGTAATAAAGCATGACAGTTCTTACAAGTGTTGTAACTCTCTTCTTTTATAGAAAATTCCTCTCTCCTTACCTGTCCTCTACCAGCTTTCAGAATCCACCATCACTGACTCTCCAACTGCCCTTCAACTTCCTGTTTCCTTCTTCATTTCTACGTCCCTGCTACTGACATCCATAAAGTACAGATTCCTGTACTTAATTATACTAGTCTTCAACTTATCCTCTATTCTTCTCCTCCTACTGTGCCATCTTTCATCCTTCCATGACTTAATATTTCTCAACATCTTTCCAACTCTATCCCAGCCACCCAACCATATTTCCTCTTTACACTCTCCACACATTGCACCAAACCTATTTAATATTGCCCCTTATCTATTCCAAATATAGACTTATTAACTGTACTTTAACCCAAACCAAAACAAAATTAAGTGGAAGAATCCTCTCCAAAAAAAACAAGTATGCATTATTCCCCAATATACTAAAATCCTTCTAGGAGGAGATATATACCCTAATCCTGGCCCCACCTATCACCAATGAACACAAAGATAATTCTCTCCCACACACTTCTCTAACCCAACAACAGCCAATCCTCAACCCTGGTGATTTAATTTTTGCTGCAATAAATGTTAGAAGCCTAAGAAATAAAACTGCTGAACTACATGCCTGGATTACCAAACGTTATACCAACATTCTCACTGTAACTGAAACTTGAGTTAAAACTCCCATAAAAGACTCCAAAGTTATACTTCCTGGCTATAGCATCATCTATAATAACCGTATAAAGAGGGAGGGTGGTGGTATTGCTTTAATATTTCCCAACGCCTACCACATTTCCCCATATAGTAAACCAACACCAAAATTCAGTCCAGCAGAGCTTCTTATTACTTTCCTCAAAATAAAAAATGATTAACAAATATGTATCCCAGTCTTTTACATCCCTCCTGCTGCAATACAGCTATGCTGGAAGATATCCTACATTTGGATATTCATAACGTTTCCACAAGAAAAAATGCTATTAGCTGATGTGAATGTCAGTTGGTTGGACATAAACTCAAAGTCCCCTACATCTAGCATGAACTTATATGACTTCACACAACTAATTACTAGCCTCACATATTATAACAAGACATCGAATTTCCTTTTAGGCTGGATCCTAGTATCTGACCCAAGCAAATAAACCCCCACAGGTACAATGTCAGACAGTGTCAGTGATCATCTCCCAGTCTATATGACCCGCATCTTACACATCCAGTTAAACAGCATATTTATAAAATAACACACAACCTTTCCAAGATTAACCCGGAAATGCTCATTACTACAATATCATCTATTAACTGGAACTTCCTAAACATTCTCCCCTTAGACGATGCAGTAAATGAATCCAGTACAGCTTTTCTAAATATCCTAAATAGCCATGTACCTCCTAGAAGCAAGGGACTGAAAATAAATAATGCAATTTGGCTGTCCAAAAATAGTACAGTGCTAATTCAGGACAGAGAAGAGGCATGGAAAGAATGGAAAAATATAAAACACCTCAATATCTTGAAAACATCAGAATGCTTCACAATTGTACTAAGAAGCAAATAAATTAAGACAAAAAACTATATTATAATAACTTTCAGAATGATACTAAACATGACCCTAAAAATGTTTGGACATCCATTAAAGAGATCCTACATCCCTGCCACAAATTCAGCACAACCACCTCTCCTGATAACTTACCACTCAAAACTGTAGTACAGTTCAACTCTTATTTTATAGATAGTACAGCATGTCTAACCAAGAATTCCTCAACATCTAATCCCAATCCCGCCCAACAGCCCCATATCTCGCATCCACTTTCACCTTCAAACCTGTGCCCACATTCTATATTAATCTACTCTTAAACAAACTTAAATTGTACTCCTCTTCATCTGATGACCTTCCAGGTGAGTACCCAAAACCAGCAGCCAATAGCATAGCCTGTCATTTCTCAGTCCTTTTATAAATGGGTCACTCCAGGAATCCCACATTTCCTCTCTCTGGAAAAAGTCACACATTATCCCTCTGCACAAATGAGGAGTGTCAACAAACGTAGAACTATAGCAATCGTATTTCCCCTTGCCGAAATATTTGAAAAAATGTATCCAAAAACAATTGCTAGACAACCTCATGCAGGAAGAACTACTATCCCCCACACAATATGGCTTCCATCCTTCCCATAGTACTAGAAGTGCTCTTCTCAACTATATAGACACTGTCAATAAAGATATAGATAATGGCAAACTGGTCTATTCCTTATTTCTAGACTTGTCTAAAGCTTTTGACACAGTTTGTCACAGCAGACTTCTACTTCAAATGTTCTCACTAGGTCTCTCTCAGCCCACCCTTCTCTGGTTCAAAATCTACCTGTCCAGTAGGTATCAGTTAGTAAAATGGCACTCCACACTCTTTACCTCCTAGTCACCACCAGTGTACCACAAGGCTTTATCCTTGGTCCCTTCCCCTTTAACATTTTCACCAAGACCCTCTCTACATCCACGCAGCAGGCCACTCTAATACAATATGCAGATGATTCCACTCTCATTTGCACATCTGACAACATGATGCACCTCCAAAAAATTACTCAAGAAACTTTAACAGCCACTGAAATATAACTTCATAATTCACAACTCATGCTCAACCCAAAAAAGACCAATGTACTACTTTGATTCCCCCAAATCACTCTGTCATAGAAAAACAAAATTTATGGTTCTGTCTCTTGATAATATAACCATTAAAGTGACTTCTCATAGCAAATTATTAGGTGTGGTAGTTACATTCGACCTGCATATACAAAATTGCATAAGAAAAACTCATCAGAAACTAGGGCTGCTGTACAGAGCCAAAAACTTTTTCACTAATGCAACAAGAACTACACTTGTTACTTCTTATCTCCACCCCTAGCTTCGTTATAGTGCTTCCATCCTTACTAATCTCGAGGCTTCACAAATATTAAAACTTGAACAATGCTATAGCAAAGTTGAAAAATATGCAGCAAATGCCCCTTTTAGAACCCACCACTGTATAGCACTAAAATGCCTAAACTGGTTAGAATTGCCTTACCAACTAACATATACAAAGCTTCTTACCACCTATGAAATTATCCGACATCCATCTGCCTGTGCAGCACTAAAAAGCATTCTACACAACTATGTTCCCAGTCAGTCATTGCAATCCAGTGACCAAAAATTCCTGTCCGTCTACAAACCTATCAAATCTGCTGGGCATTGTCTGTACTCGTACACGGTTGCTAAGGCCTAGAACTCCTTACCTGTATCCATCAGGTATTCAATACCTTCCCTCCCATCTTTCAGAATCACTCTGAAAGACTTTTTGGCTAAAATCTGTCTCTGTTCTTGTTCAAAACCAGTGTAAACTATATCCTTAAATGTGAACAAGTACCTTTTCATTCCTTACAAATCCTTACACTCCCTTCTTCCCACGCTTCCTTACTTCTATCAAATTTTTTTTTTCTGACTTTCTAAATATGCCATATGCCTGTTTTACGTCACTTCATATTGCAATTCCTGTTTGTATTAGACTAATTTACCTTTAATTTCTTTATAAACTGTCTAATATTTCTCTAAGTATTAAATAATTAATTGATAACTTGTATCCATTCTTAACCATTGTTTTTATATTGCTTCTAATTTGTTATAATTATTTAAACTGCAGATGTTTTTGTTTTATATTTGAAGACTAAAATTCTTGTTCTTAAAATATTTTATAATAATTTGGAACTTTTCTTCTTGGGCCTTTGCTGAAAATGGGCTACTTCTCAGTTGCACTTTCCTGGTAATCAAATGTCAATAAATAAATAAATTAGTTTACATTCAGAAATACAGGCTGGAGTATATTGTGGTTCCCTATTGAAATGGTGGTACTTGAAATGCTGAGTACAAACAAGCTGAAAAAAAGACCAAAAACACTGCAGAAGCATGAATCTCAAACATTACTCGTCTTTAAATTTTTTTTTGCAGGAGTGTGCAAGCCCCCTGCAGCCCTTCCCCCCAACACCATCAAATGTATATATACCCACTCTTAGATCACTGTGTCTTGGAGAAAAGGGAATATTCTGAGAAATAGTAATCTCAGACTTAATATATGTAAGTCCATTCCATCAGTCATTCATTCTGTATATTTTGGGACTTGCTCTAGTGGGTCCTGACATTTCAAATGGTTACCGTATATTGTATTAGCTGAAAAGCCAAAAGGCAGATATTTACTACAGAACATGAAGACGGTATCAGAAAAAGAGCAGGGAAAATAGCTTGCATTTTTGAAGGTGCTTATTTTTGGTCAATAGGGCTGGATTTGTGTTCTGAGATAGTTATTTTGGGGTGGATTGATCTTAAACTTTGAAATGGTATACAACTGAACCATAAAACCAATATCGTATGGGTGGCAATTGAATATCTTATATTTGTAATGGAGGCAGTGATTCCAGTTCATGCCTGATGTAATGAATGGAATGGATTGAATCCAGAAGGAACTGACATCAGTATATGTAAGTATTTAATCAAAACTTATCATTTAGCTTTTAGATGCTCAAAGGGTTCACCTTTTCCACAAGAACCTTCCAAATAAGAACTGATTTTATATACACAAACACAAATTTAGTTGAAGGAAAAGGTATGATTTAGCTGATGAGATTTTCAGATTACCTTTTAAATGGTGAAGACAAACATTGTCATAGTTTTTGAAGGCATTGGGAAGGGGCTACTGAAAATGTCACCTATTTATATCCCTCACAGAAAATCTCAAATTCTACTTGAATGAAGAGTAGAAGGGCTACATTACATTAGTGTCAAAGTACAGATGGAGATTGGGATTGGACGGAGAAAGCATACAGAATGGTAACTCTGTATTAAGATACTGTTGATAAAAATCGTCTTAAATGTTATTTATTTATTAATCTGTTCATGTATTTATGCTTCGCTGACTTAAGTTAGTAAAAATACTGTGGATTAGATGAAGCACAGATCACAGTGGCTAAAGAAACTATTGAATCTGACTAGAGAGAATAAAAGAGACACCTGTCTAATAAGCCCTATAAATTAAAAGACAGATAAGAAAAATGGGTAGGTTTTGCAATCCTCACAATTATTTGGAAGAAGGTTTCAAGACAAACTACAAGTTTTATTTGATTACTGCTGTATAAAACTGTCATCATCTGTGAATCAACATGAAGGTTTATTATGGAAGAAAGAAATTTTTGGAGATACAGTAAGTATGGAATTGGTGACACCTTTCTCAATCACATGAATTAAATCAGACACATAGTCTGTAAGTAAGCAATGATCAACAGGAAGTGATGAACTACCTCATGATTTTTACACGTTATCAAGAAATAAATAGTCAAGAATCTTGCTGACTGTCTTAAGAAATGCTTTTGTGAAGGGTGGTGCAGTGTACATAAAGAGGGTTATGGAACATTGTTAAACTTTGGAATGGATGTCATTTCAAATATTGATGGCTGCAGACCTGTAATCACCAATTGTTGGCTGTTACAGCTGCAATTTAGTGGGTTCATAAAGAAACTGTTATGAATCTTAACACATAAGGTAATACCTAGGAATGATATTTTCCATTTTTTAAACAGTGAAGGATTTTTAAATATGACAGTAAAGATACTTAGGTCTGCACTGCACCATTAATACAGAAAATGAATATGACATTATGTTACAAGTTACTCTTGTTAATGTTAGGGGAAATGTGCTTAGAAAATAAAATGTGTATGTGGGAGAAAGATAAATATGTAAATACTAATCATGCATCAGTAATGAATGGGCACATTAGGAAGATAGTGAAAAAGGGGAATGACAAGGTACTTTGAGTCCCTTATTATTCAGGCTACACATATTTAGTGTAATGACCCAACATAAAAGTGAGTTTGATATTTTTATTCAAGTAGGCATCTACCAATATTATCTTATGCAGATGATACATTGATTTACTGAGAGTCTGAGGCATAAGAAGAACAGGTAGTAGATGAGCTGGTTTATTTATTTATTTCTCTTACAGGAGAGGAGGGGTTAAAGCTAGATTTTTAGAAGAATAAAGCTTTTGGATTTAATGAGAATAAAAAAGGAATATTCTTGAATATAGAGTCTTTAGAAATCTTACTGGTGATACATGGAAGCATCAAGACAGTAACAGAGCAATAGGAAGATAATTTAAATAAAATGAAAGCAAGAATGGAACAATGGAAGAATAAGACGTTCTATTTTGATAAAGTGCTTTTGCTTAAGATGCATACTGTGGACTGAGACTTACTATTATTTTTTTGCTCTCTGCTGCTGTTTGTTTTGTTTGCAAAAAAAATAATAAAAAAAAACTTTTAAATAAACGGTTGTTTCGTGGCTTTTCTCTTTTGAATACATTAACGTGGATTGTGGATTTAACAAGACTTGTTGCTTTTTTTTGGTGGATTAAGTCTATGGAGAGTCCTGCCAGTCCCGCTATTTTGGAACCATCTTAGAACCAAAGTCCTATTGATAATTTTTGACTGTTTACCTGACAAACTAACTAAATATTGGACACTAAGACTCTCTAACTGAGAAAATGCAACTTGAAGTTGCTTATTTTAAAAACAGTAATGCTTTCTTGACAAACTTGAGACTACTATTCCAGACACAAGGTTTACAATTGTTTCTAAAGATGTCTGTGATTGGATGAGGAAGTTAAAATTAATAAGGATCATGGAAGCAGAGGACATGGTAGAGCCAGTTAATACATCAGGGCATGCCACTAGGGTTAAAGTGGGTGGTCAGAATGGAAACTCTGCTTACATAACCTTGACTCTAATAGTGATCAAAATGGGGATAATGCTTTTTTAGGGAACAGGAACAATCAAAGACAATGGAGGGGGAACAGGAACTGGAATCACTAGTCACTAAGGCAGGTGAACTATCTATAATTTTCTACCCTCTTATTGGAACCAGAACTAGTGGCTTTTTTTTGTTGGGTAACACCTTTGTTCCTTCTAGGAAATGTGATGTAGCTAGGGTCCTGATTGACCTTAAATGCTATGTTAGGAAATTGAATTTAAAATTATTGTTTAATGATACTACCCTAGCCATCTTTGAGCTGGATTATATGAGAATGGAGAGAGAGTCCGTCCTAGATTCTGAATCTTCTGAAATTTCTTCCACTAATGGATGAATACTTGTTCAAACAGGATTTTAGGTTAGTTTTTAGTGACCTGTTCATAAGTGGCAGAATAGCGAAAGATACTTTGAAATACATTGACATTTCTAATTGATGGCAGTCATCACTTACCTACTACTTGTCTAATGTTGATTCATTGTTGACCAAGTATGTGGAGCTTATACCTAGTATCTTGAGATAAAACTCTCTTCTTATAAATCAATTTGAAAAAAATATTAGTAGACGGATGCACTTTTGACCCATTTTGATGTGTGTGGATTAGTATATATCCATTCACACCAGGAAGCCCTAGAGTGGATTGACTTGCTTTTGAATGATAAAGTGACATCACAACAATCACTGAATATTTGGATATTATTTTTGTCCTCCAATTTCTTTATGTTCGAGAGAGACATATATATTCAGACTACTTGAACTCTTTCTTAAGATTTACTTATCACTTTGATGTTGAAGGGACCTTGACTGTGATAGTTTATTATAAGGTAGGAAACATCGGGTTCTAAAAAAATCTATTATCTTTAGAAAGGATATATGTGAATTCTTTTCTCACTATACTAGTTTGCATCCCGTTGAGAGAGATCTTTTCGTGGTTATCCACAGCGTTTAGCGATAGAGGACACAACAAATGATGATGAATAAAAGATCTAGTGGTTTTATTTTTTTCAACCACCTCCTTTGCCTCCTTTGACTACTGGTATTGTGCAAAGTGTGATAAAAAGATTGTTACAAAGTAGTTCATTTTGATGATTACTACCTAGAACAAAGCGGCAGCACCTTGTATAGGAAGGAAATATATTATTGGCCATATAGAATAAGTGTGACACTAGGTCGATCGGATAGAAAGGAAAAATCAGATTTATCAGCACTTATACGCTATTAGAAACAAGAAGTGAAATGCCCAAATTGAAAACATCCTGATTCCTTCATTCCTTTGTTTTTTTTTTTATGAATTGACCATCTCTACCAACTCTTTAGAGGAGGTCCCACTTCTATTGTATTAGAAACTCCATGACTTTTTAGTCATGCTTGTGAATCAACTTGTATTTGTAGTAAATATAGGTTGTCTCTATTGTTGTTTACAAGTTGTCATAGTGTTTACAATTTTTTAAATTAATACTAACTTAAACTCTTAGCCCTGACTTGTATAAGTGTTTAAAAAGTGTACACACTTTTTAATGTGCAATTACATGTGACTTATTATGCTTTATACATGTAGTTTGTTTTCTGCTATTTATTGTTTTACAAATCACATTGATTGCAGTGATTGATGTTAATTGAATAAATATGATTATTTTTGCCACCACAGAGGATAAAGTTCAAGCTTATAGAGTATTTTTTATGGACTGTGTATTAACAGATTAGATTGATTAAAAGATGGGTAGTAGGAATGTAATTTTTTCCCCAGACAATGGTTAACAATAAGGAGCTTTATTTTTCATGAGATATTTATGTGCATTTATGGTCATAGTTTAAAAAGGTGGAAGCTGCAATAAACAAAATTGAATGTCCCTTTGGTTATTAGATAAAGTATGACATTTTGGAACTCAAATTAAAGTATGGAAATTAACAAGTGGGATTCTGGAAATGAGTCCAGAAAATGGGCTTCTCAGATAAATTATTCTCCCTTTAAATTGGGAGCATTTAAATGAATCTTTAAGATTTTGTGTTGATCTTATATTTTTTTCTTTAAAATGGTAAGTCAGTTTTAGAATAAGTTTCACAATTATACAGTGGGGTGGGCTATTAACAAATATCTATCTATGATATGAACATTTATTTGCTATGAGGTGAAATGTCATGAAACTTTGTCTCAGTAGCAATATTTTGGATGTTTGTTTATGGATAATTGGTAGAGCTCTGTATTTGTATATTATAATAATATAAAGGACGTTCACGGAATTTGTTGGGATATTCAAACATTTTGAAAAAAGGTAATATGACATAAGTGGAAAGCATTACATTATATTGTCTTTTGAAAAAAAAAAATGAATTTCCTTTTTTTTTTTTTTTTACTGGATAACCGACTGTAGTCAGTATGGAGGTGGCAGATCTACGGTGACAGAGAACAATGGTTCAGGAATGTTGGCAGGAGAAAGTGTTGCTGATTTGCTGTCAGAAATCATCATTTCCATGGGAAAAAAGAAACGAGGGTTATTGTAAATCAGATGTCAGAATGAGGGCTAGTGTTGCTGCTCTAATGGTTGTATATGAGGGTAAATTGGAAGATGGTAAAGTACATTCTAGGAGTGCAGCCTTAAAAAAAATATCAATAGCCTTTTAATCAAATTTACTGCAGAATCTGGAGCTGGGACATGGGGGAGACCTTCAGTATGTTTTAAAGAAATGTTGATTATGCAATTGATACTTGTAAAATTTCATTTCACAGGCAAAAAAGAAAGGTGAGGTAAACTGGAAAATGAATTGTAGTGCCAAGTCTTTAAGCATTCAAAGTGAAGGCAACACTTCATATGCAGCATCGGCAACCAAAAATATTTCAAATACCCCTATCGTGCACACTAAGTTAATAAAGACATGCCAGAGGACAAGTATTTAACTTGGGAAAGAATGTTTGTATTTTTCAGTAGTAAGCCTGAAGAGACATTATCAGTAATATATCTGGTGGAAAACACCTTGTGATGTTATTATGTTGACAGAGATGTGCATGCAGACATGCACAAATACTGAAAATGGCTTGCCTTGGTTAAAGTATGTAATTTCATTATTTGAATATACAAATGGAACACAAATTGTTGGTGCAATTTTTAGTGGACAACTAAATTCAGCAAATGTTTGCTTTTCTGTTGGTGAATCCAAATTATTTAATAAGGTTCATACACGAGGAGTGACAATAATCAGGAAAAATGGCATGAGTAGAGTTAGAGTCTGAGATTTGGTACTTGAAATTGATTATAAAAGTGAAAAATAGTACATCAGAAAGGCAAAATTGGTGAAAGAGACATATAGTATGATGGAAGGTAATAAATGAGGAATGTGAACTAGAGAAAGCTACATTAGATGAGATAAAGACGTTGCCGATGAAAGTGCAAAGGACTGCAGTTAAAATCCTCAGAATAAGGAGACCGTCTGTGAATATTTACTAAGTATGTTCTTGTGGTATCCCCTTCTGCTTCCTTTACTTTGAGGTTAGGTGACCTCTGAATTAGTGTATAGAAATAGCCATGTTGTGACATGAGCAGCCCTGCATGGGGCGGGGGATGCATTGGAATTTTAATGACATTGCAGTAAGGGTTAAAGATTTGACATTACTGTGGGATTTAAAGATTTGCTATAATTGGTTATCAATAGCACATTATTTATTGTAGCTACAGGACTTGCAAGTATGTATCTATGTATCTCACAGGACTGATGGGGAAAGTTGAAGGAATAATACTGGAATATTCAATGAGAGGCTTAAGCCATATGAAGAAATATGTGTACACACATACACAAATATATACCGAAGCCTAGAGGATCGAGGTTTTGAAATATCGAAACTTGTTAGTGGAGATCGCTGTACAATGTGGAATGGGAACTCTCTTTACCATTCTCTTCACTGCGGTGCGATCTTGGAGCTGCTACATTTAAATAGCAGGGCATGTGGGGCAGTGCAGTGGGCCTTGCCCCACTGCAAAAACATGAAATTATTACTTTTAACATTTTGGTTATATATATTTTTTTAGTTTTGATAGTTCAACAGCTCGATCCTCTGGGCTTCGGTAATCAGAGGTTTGATGTTTTAAAATTTTGAAATTTGGTAGTAAACCCATACATGTATGTATGTATGTATGTGTGTATATATATATATATATATATATATATATATATATATATATATATATATATATATATATATGTGTGTGTGTGTGTCTAGATATAGATACAGATACACACAAACACACATGCAGACATATATCTTTAGATAGATAGACAGGCATAGGCATCAGCACCCTTCTCCCATTTTGTACATGGGTTTAGAGTGTCACATCAGTTATGACCATCAGCTATAAGCTAATGTTAACAGTGCTGTTAGCAGCCCATCTGGAATGTTACATGTTTTGAAAATGGCACGCATTAAAGAATAGTGTAGACAAGACTGAGACAGTTCAGAGAAAGACAACAGAATTAACAAATAGTTTGTTAAAAAGCGGTATTAAGATAAAGGGATTAAAAAAAGCTGAATATAGCCTTAAGTAAGGAAAATCATGGGATGATATGAAAGAAACGTGTGTATATCAGTAGCATTATTAAGCTGCAGTAGGTTTCACCATTCAAAATAATGCATCAGAACAACACTACAAGATTTTTATTGTTCTCACTTCCTTTTTCTTTTTTATGTGTACCTTTCACATATTTTGTCTATCAGATATGCTACTTTATACTTTTATGGTGAATTTAAAATACTGTTTTTTAGACTGGAACTCTATTCATATGTGCATATTTTGGGTGTTTGTCTTGGGCCCTAACCTCATCCCTTAGTGTCTGTCATGTGTGTGCCTACATCACCATGAATACTTGCTATCCCCACCCCTCCATGCTTATGCTGCCACCAACATGATAATATGGTCTGCCATTATTGGCCTGCTAAGCCAAGCCCACACCTCTGGTTACTCCTACACATTTGCTTTAATGATTGAACCTGCCACAGCACCACCAGTTCCTTCCCCTAGAGCAGGAAAGCCAGTAATTATCCCTCATATGTATACTCCCCTGCTCAGCTCTTCCAGAATCCAACACACTATCTGAACTGGGATCATCTGGGTTTTAAAGGACTTTATCCCTCTATGCAAGAGAGTCTCTCTTTTGTATTATTATTGTCATTCATATTTGTTTCAATTTTTTTATTCTGTGGGCTTCTAGTGATACTGAACTCAACTGATTCTAATATCTGCAGCTTGAAAAATTATTTTTTTAAAACGTATGTCTTTTTTGACAAAAATATTTAAAAAAATAATTTTGTATGTATTAAAATTCGAAAAAGTATTCATTAAATACTTAATATGAATGTTTTTATCAGAAAAGCAGTTAGTGATGTAAATCTTGTAATTACTGCTTACACACATGTAAAAATCAGAATAAAATCCATAATTAAGTATCCTATGCAATTGTATGCCATTCAGTAAATTAATATATCCAGGAATAAATGTACCAACTTCAAGATAAGCCTTTGAGTTAAGAATACAATAGCTGCAGACTTGATAACAAACTTGAGGCATGGACAGCCTGAAGCTGCTGGGCAGGCAATTCCTTGGTATCTCCATACAAAAAAGGATATCTCAGTCAATTAATATTAAAAGACAATAACAAGAACTGAAGGCAACATTCAGTGAGTTCTTTGAACCAAAAGAACTAGAAGTCAGTTATTATTCAGCCTTATTTTATTTTTTCTGGCAGCTAGACCTACCTCTGAGGAATACCGATATAGAAAGGATATATCAAACCATATGTCCAGTGTCAACACTCTTGAACACTGACGGACTGTAATTACATTTGCTTCCATCATGTTGAAGAAAAACGCTAAAGGCTATTTCTGTCAAACACACAGCATGTAAACAGAATCAGCTTCTCAGAGGATTATTCATCAATCACAAGGGAGAAAAACAAAACATTTTGGCCCCTAGTATGTCACCTAAAGTCCTTCAAAATTAAATGTTTGTCAGTTTCCATTTAAACGTTTGGCCTTAGAATACATTCCTAAGTGATCTCCCATACAGGATCTGGCTACCTTTGATCTTAATTAGTCTAAATTATCTTTAGTCACTGGACATCTCCTTAAAAAAAAATCTCTCAGAAGATGACTAATATAAAGTGTCTCCATCACATACACAGTGGATGCAGAGAGGCAGAGATTATGGTTACCTTCAAGGCAAACATCAACCAGCATTTCCATGTACTTTCTTATACAATGTAGCTGCTGTTAATGATGACACTCAGAAACCTAGAGATCATTTTAATGTATTTATATCATAATGCTAAATGCTCATCTACCCTGTCACTTTTAGCTGTATAATTATAACCTGTATAAAATGACTTGAGTAACAGAATACTTAATTTATTGTCTGTTCTTAAGAAAGCAAAGCCATGCCACACTTCTTAACTAACTCTGTCAGTTACTCTTACATTAATTCCTTTCAGCTTTGCAGATTTATAAAGCCAATTTTACTGACACTTTAACAAATTATTCATACCTTTACCATAACATCATATTGCATTTTAATTGCTCTAATTGCCATCTTATTGCTCATTCATTTTAATAATGGAAAACCAAGGCAGATGCTGTTACTTGGTACAGTTGAAGAGCAGCAAGATTTTTCATGCTAGATATCTGCCATAATGTTGGCCAGCTAACTAAACCACGGAATAACTGATTTATGTTGACCTCTGTAAACATTGCTCAATGTGTTCCAATTTATTGCAGATGGAAATAATGCATTTTAAAGAACAGTTGTGTTCTAAACACATCTTTACTCATCCTATAGCATATTTTCCTCTGTACAAAACAAAGTCAAAAACAGAAACATGCTAGTAAGACATAACTTAGCTTATTTCCACTGTGGTTAGTATTTAAATGCAATTCAACTTTCACATAGCATGCCATGCTGATTTTTTGTGAGAAATCACACAATACTGTCCTTAGAAATCTGTCTCCCTGGCTCCTATGCCATATATCCCATTACATTTAAAGGAAAATAATACCCAGATAAGTACAAAAGGTTATGTTTTAATCATATATATTCATACTGTACTAATGCACTGGAATGGCTCTAATTGTATAGTATTATTTTGAAATTTGTTATGCATAAAAACGGCATAAATAAATCTTGCCATGATATTATTTCTTCTTTTAGACTATTTTTCCTTTCTTAAAACATGTCCATTGCAACACACAGTCTTACACTGCTTGCCAGTTACAGTATAAATGGTGCAGTAGAACAACTTGCTCAACTGAGTTGCACTGTAGTGACATTTACTGATTTAGAATTATCCGTATTCCTAAAAGAGCTGCATCTCATTACTCAGGAATTTGCATGACTATGAATCACTTCAATGTGCAGCTGGAACAGCTATAAGGTGGTCTTCTACTACCTAAACTAATGTATCATGCAGTTGCTAAGAGTATCACATAAGCACTGACCGGGAGTCCAAGGATACAGTCACACACAGACACACACACACACACACACACATACACAAAACCAACAAACACTTAAGAACCCTTCATACACAGACAGTCCCAGGCCCATGGACACGCTGTCCTCTGTGTTCTCGTCTACATAATAAACATGCAGACATATACAGAATTACTCTCATGTACTCCCATTTACATACAGCTAGACTTTTGTATATCATCTATCTCTGCAGGTTGAAGCAGTTGCAATCTGCCCTGCACAGATATGCACCTTCAAAGGTATAAATTTGCAGACATATACAGAATTACTCTCATGTACTCCCATTTACATACAGCTAGACTTTTGTATATCATCTATCTCTGCAGGTTGAAGCAGTTGCAATCCGCCCTGCACAGATATGCACCTTCAAAGGTATAAATTTGCACTGCAAAAATGTCATACATGCATCTGTATTAGGATCACTGCCCTGACCAGCACTTATAAAGTTCAGGTATCTATGAATCCCATATTATGCAAGCCCCCTAACTGGGTAGCATGCTGAAAAGGTCATTTACATATACCCATCCCACAGACTGCCACATTTGCATGTGGTGCTTTGAACCTTACTGATTAAAGTGGACATTGGCAGCACTAGGCAGATAGGGGTGGAGCAATGAATCTGAACAGTCTTGCAAAGCATGCAAGATAGCTTGGTCTCTTCTTGCATGCATTGCACGCCAACTATAAATACTGTCCTTAATCTCAATTCAGTAAGTCATGTAGTTTGTTTCTGTTTTCATTTATAAGGTCAGGGCTGCAAATCACAGTTTTCTTAGACTAGTTTTGAAAACGGTCTTATTGATTTCTACTGAATTGCCCTAATTTATGTAGTGGCTTGTGAAACAAAATAATCTGTAGTGCATTTATATTGTATTCCTAATTCAGTAGATGTGCTGCAGGTTTCTTTAGGAGTTCAAGTTCAGGTTCTGTTACACCTGCATACCTTTCCTCCATATTGTCTTAATTAGTTAAGTATAGCAACCCTGGCTGTTTTACCTTTGACAGACATCTGACTCTTAAAAGACCTAGTAAGGCATTTTTTAGCAACTTCTATTTTTCTACATCACCCGTAATTGTCTAACACTGCATTTATAATAGAAGTACTTTATTAACCAAAAACTTACAACCTGGAGTTTTATGGTCATTTCATGATGTAAATGATCCCCACACTTCATATAAGCATTACGCTAATAACTAACTATTGGGCAAATATTTTCCTTTAGCTGCAAGGATGATTAATGTTTTAGGACCTCAACAAAATATCCACACTTGTCTTTCAAACTATGCCACACTGCAGATGTTTCTGTTAGTGTGAATGGAGTTGCATGACATTGTTCAGCTTTGCCCATCTGACACTTACTCACAGTTGTTGACTAAGATTGATTCCTCTAACACTAAGGAAGTCTGACTACGATTAATTCCTCTAATAGTAAGGAAGCGCCTAATTTAACTAATGTAGGATCTAGTTCTGAGACTTTTCTTGCCTGCAGTTTTTTAAAGTTACAAACTGCTTTATCATTTTTTTTTTGTGATGGAATGAGAATTTGTAGTGTTCTGAACTATTGTCTGTTTGAAAAGACCTATCATTGTGAGCTTCTGTTACTTGCTCGAGTATTGTTTTAAATTCTGTTGTTTTACTTGACCCTGCCCTTGTTTGAGCAAAGTTGTGCAATCTTGTGCATCACACAGGGCTATAATAGCTGCTGTTTCATAGTAGTCAGTGGATATTTTTCTTAAATTCCCCATTCTAAGTGACGTATAACATTATTTTGTTTCTGTTGTTGGCTAGTGCTCACATGAACATTCAGCATTACAGTGTTTCTATAAGTCCGTAGGTGTTTACTAGGCTAACGATCACAAGGGCCTTTTTAAGCCTAGCCATGCATCCCAAATATCTGACAAGTTCTAATACCCTTGGTAAGTGTAAGCATGGGCCTGGGAGATGAACCATTTACAGGTTACCTGTTTGAATCAGAGACATAGGTGGCAAACCAGGGTTGAATTTCTGGTTTCCCATCCAATTGTCCAAGTTGCACTTGAATTGGATTAGGGAGGATCTCTGCTTCACATGGATGGGGAGCCTGTTCCATATCAGCAGGTCCTATTTATATCACAGGCAATGTTTAAGTCTTTAGAATGGGTAATTCT
Organism: Protopterus annectens; assembly: GCF_019279795.1. Lineage (NCBI taxonomy): Eukaryota > Metazoa > Chordata > Ceratodontiformes > Protopteridae > Protopterus > Protopterus annectens. The sequence goes on from NC_056748.1 coordinate 589,183,092, forward strand.
GGTACTGTTTGTTTGTGGATATGCAGGAGGTCCATCAGAGTGGGGTCTGACAATGCCCTGTATGCTAGGTATAGATCTCCCCTCAAAAGCCTGTAGGAGACAGAATACAGGGATACGGCCTTGAGGTGGTCTACAAAAGACATACTACTCACACCCTGTATTCTTTTAGTGAGGAACCTCTGTGGACGTTCCATTTGTTGGATATGTCTGGTTAGGTACATACCAAAGGGGGCATTGTACTCAATGATAGGTCTAATAAATGTCGAATACAGTGGAACAATGACTTCCTTGGACTTAAATGCCATACCTTTGTTTATAAGTTGCGCAACATAGAATGATTTCCTCACCACTGTAGTGATGATCAAAGGCTAGATTACTATCTGTGTGCCCCTAAGTCCCTGACTACTGGGTCAGCTCTAAGAGGTGTGTTGTCAATATGATAGTTACCAGGGATGGATGACTTCCCTAAGGATACTATAATGCATTTCTTGGCATTCAGTTTTAGTCCATGACTCTGGCACCAGTTGTCTATGTCAGCCCCTCCTGGAGAACATTTGTGTCAGCGTGAGATTCAGTGACCGCTCCTAATTTGCATCATCTGCAGATTTAGTCATCCAGAGACCACTGACATTGGTCTTGACTTCTGAGAAGTAAATTCCAAAAAGGAGCGGTCCAGGGACTGATCCCTGAGGGACTCCACTTGTGACTGTCCTCTTTGTAGACATAGACTTCCCAATTCTAACTTCCTGGGTCCTGTGAGCCAGTTGGCTATCCACCAGGTGACATATGGGTTTGTACCTACCCTCTTGAGTTTGTCAACAATGCCCAAGTGGGATATTGTGTCAAATGCCTTGGTCAGATCAAGCAGGCAGTGTGAATAATTTTGCCCTCATCCATTGCTTTAGTGACATTCTCAAAGAAGTCCACCAGGGTGAGTAGGCATGATTTCCCCTTTACAAACCCAAACTGGATTGGGTCCAATGTCTGGAGGTTTACTATCTCTTTATTGATCATCTCCATGATAATTCTTTCCATGGCTTTACATATAAGACTAGTGAGACTTATGGGTCTGTAGTTTCCAAGGTATGTAGATGGCCCACCTTTGTGCAGAGGGCTGACTGTTGCTTTTCTCCATTCATGAGGCATGAAGCCTGTTTTGAGGCTACAGTTAAATAAGTAATTCCAGAGGCCCTGATTGGTCATGTTTCATGCTATTTAGAGGGCATCCTGGGATATTGTCTGGGCCCATTGATGCAGTGTTCTTGGTGAGACTATTAGGGACCTGTTCCCTATTGATAGTAGGGAGAGTTATATTTGATAATATTTCCTGAGGGACGGTTAAGGGGGAGACAGGAGTAAAGTTGGAGATGAATTTATCAGCCAGGAGGTTTGCTATATCTTCTGGCTCAGTATAGGTTGCTCCATTTAAAATGAGCTCTGCAGACAATTGTATATTTCCTTTGAGGGTGAGGATATAGCTAAAGAATGCTTTGTGGTTATCCTTGGCCTGGGAGGCCAAACTTACCTCAAATTTGGCTTTGGTAGACTTTATTTTTCCTCTGAGTTGTTTGTTTAGTTTGATGAGAGTGCTTTTATCCTGCTGGGTGCTGCACCTCCTAATTTTTGCCATGATTTTCTTCCTCCTGTTTTACATCTGATTGATTTTGTGATTCCACCAGGGTGGCTTGTTTTTTGAGTTAGTTCTGTATTTCTTCCTGGTGCGTACAACTGCCTCTATGCAGCTATTAACATGCTTGTACAGGGTTTTTGTGAACAGTTCTGCATAGGCCGAAGTGTTCTCAGGGTTTATAGGAGCTTGAAAGTTTGCCAGGTTCTCACTTAATAGCAGGCGGTTAACCTTAGAATGGTTCCTGAATATTCCTGGTTTAGCTGGGAGTCCATGTTTTATTTTTTACTTCAAAGGAGACCATTTTGTGGTCTGACCTTACCGGGGAATGCATTACAGTAGGGGGTGTGCAGCACCTTCCCATATTAGTGAGGACCAGATCCAGTATGGTTGCACCATCCAGTTGAGTGATTGCATGACATTGCTTATATGTGCCCTTAGTTGCACTCTGAGCACCTGTGCATTTCTGGTGGTTTGTTGTTATTGTTGTTGCTGTACCTGCTGTGCTAGTCTCTATCTCTCTCACTGACTTAATTACTATCAAGTTACTCATGCCTCCTGCTGAAATTGCTTGTCAGTTTATTTACCATTTCTCTAACTGCAACCTTAGTTATTATGACCTTTTCCACTTAGGTTGTTATCCTCTTTGCTTAAAACTACAGTGGAATCGTCTGCATATTGAATACAGGTAGCTTTAGGGATAGCAGTGTGAAGGTTGTTGATAAAGACAGAGAAGTGTAGTGGACCTAGTATGGAGCCTTGAGGGACACCAAGTGTAAGAGATAGCTGGCTGGAGAGTTTGCCCTGCCATAGTACAGCCTGTTGTCTACCAGTCAGGTAGGACTGAAACCACTGGATTGCGTGCTTAGTGAGGGAAATAGATTTTAGAGAAAGAATGAGAAGTTCATGGTTGACCATGTCAAACGCTTTTGATAGGTCAAGAAAGAGGGTGGAGGATAGCCTATTGTCATCCCTGTTTTGGTTTATGGCATTAGTAAAGGAAGTGAGGGCTGAAGTGGTGCTGTGGTATGGCCTGAAACCATGCTGGGAGTTGGACAGTAAGTTATTCTGTGAAAGGTATTGCATTAGTTGGTTGTGCACACATTTCTCCATTATTTTGGCTATTAGGGAAAGAATGGCAATGGGTCTATAGTTGGATATGTCTGTAGAACTACCACCTTTATTGAGTGGGATGACATGGGATATTTTCCAGAGGGAGGGGACAGTGCTTTTGGATAAGGTTCTGTTGATAAGGATAGATATGGGATCTGCAATGGCATCTGCAGCTATTTGTAGGTACTCTGCAGGGAGGAGGTCAGCAGCGAGGGTGGTAGGTTTTAGTTTTTTTATAAGTGTTTTGATAAACTAGTGGATATCGGTTGGAAGCTAAATTGTTTTTTTAGATAGAGCCCTGCTTCTGTACATCCTAACATAATGGATACATATTTGATATGCTTAAATTCAGGCTATATCAAGGGAGTTCATCTCAATGCCTGAAGTCTAAGTTGCTTGACATTGAGTCACTCTTGCAACTTGAACAGATTCATCTCTGAGTCATAACCTAGATGTGTTTTAATTGTAGCAATGGCACTCATCCCATGCACGTGTTCAGCATTTACCATGCATTAAGGCCTGTGGAGATTGCTGGTTGTGTTTTCATATTGGTCAGGTACTATAATAGTGCTAGGAAGGTACCTAGAGACACTCAAAATTAGCTCAATGAATGAGAGAGAGAGAGAGAGAGAGAGAGAGACTCTCCAGGTTACTCTCAATAAAATAAACTCGTTGCCTGCTATATCATGCTATCTTTCTCATTAAATCACAATGAGAAATTCTTGAATATACCTGGCTGTATTCTCTGTAATGCATATAAAGACAGATTCCTTCTTAATAGCATATGTCAGTTACTCACTGATTAACTGGTGCCCTTGTACAGTCAAGGCATTTGCCAAATGCAGGTAAGATTTCTGGGAAGCATAAAGAACAATTCCCAAGAGCAAGTGGTAAATGACCCAACTAGAGGATGTAACTTTCTAGACTTCATCCTTAGCAACATGCCTCCTCTTATAGTATCTCTATCACTGGCTATATCTGACCATAAATTAATAATCTTCTACTCTAAAGAACAAACCCCACCCCATTGAACAAATCTGAATTTAAGGATTTCAAGAAAGTAGATTAGAACTCTGTTGAGAGATCTATAAATGGATGTAATATCATCAGTCCCAATGAAGTCTGCAGCTGTTACTTATGTTTCACAGGTTCACATCCACCTGAAAACATGCTTAGACCAAGCAGTCCAAATATACGGAGAAGTTAAAAAACAAACCAAAGTGGTGGTCCACTTCCACTAGCAAGCTGTATAGCAGAAAAAAAATATCCTAAAATCCAACAATAAGCAGAAGTCCACCCACCTTAAATAAACTATCAAAGGGATTAACAAAGAACTAACAGCTACTGTTAGGGGGACCAATGCTGAATATAAACTAAAACTGGCAGATGAGGCCAAGGACAACTATAAATCATTGTGTTGCTAGGTTAGGAGTCTAAGAAACAGCCCAGCAATGTACTAGAACTCATCCAAAATTGTATGATTTACCCTAACCCAAAGGACATTGCATTTACAGTGGCAGGTAAGTTTAGTGAAAATTGTACCCTGGAGACATCCTTCAAAACTCTGGAACTCCATGATTTCTTACCAGCACCTATATCAAGAAGGATCGTGTCCTAACTGTACTCTCAAAAACCAAAAATACATCAATGGGACCAGACAACATACCTAGTTGTATAATAAATAGTGTCAAACATGCCCTTACAGAACTCCTTCCAAACTTGTTTATCTTAAGTTCAGCTACTGGGTATGCCCTGAAGTATGGAAGACATCAGTTGCAGTGCTCCACAGCAAGGAAAAATGTACCACTGAGCCAGTGAACTAATCCAATTAATTTGATTAGCTTATTCTGTATAGCCATGAAAAACATTATTATCTGACTTCATTAATTGCAGCATCAAAAATCTCTTGCATCTTGAACCTCAGCTGTTTTGGTTTGTAATGGGAAGATCACATGTGCTCAGCCTGATGATTTGTTTTGAGAAAATTCCAGAGGCCTTGGATGGAGGCCTCATAGTCTATTCAGCCTGTTTTATACCTAGCCAAGGTTTTTGCACCCAATCCCCACTCATGTATTTTTAACATGATAATGAACTAAGAGATCTAAACATAGACCCATACATTGTAAGATGGATTGAGAACTAGCTAAAAGAATGAACCCACATAGTTAAAGATTCATGTGTCACCTTGTAAAGCAAAAGAACATAACCTGTGGTGTACCTTAGGGATTGAGGATGGGACCCCTCCTTTTTGGAATATACTTCTCTGACCTCCTTACAACTAACTCTGACCTACAGATAGTGAACTGTGCTGATGACTGCAAGCTGGGTGAATTTCTCAAATCATCTCTTGATTTGGCAGTTTTGCTATAGGTAGTCTTTCTGTTTAGCACAACTGATAACCAAACACATGTTATCCAGCTCCATATTCATCTTTAATTAAATCAGACTCTAGTATAATGCTTTCTTTATGTACCTGTCCCTACACATAGCCCATCTAGAAAGGCCTATATGGCTCCTAACTAAAAAAAATAGGATGCTAAAGCACACATAAATTCCAGTTTCTGTAATCTGTCTCCTATAAGCTGCATCATGGTGATCTGTGTCTTGCATTCTGCTTCCTTAAGGACCATACCCTCTTGGAACTCTTGCAGCTTTCTAAGACCAAGAGATATCCACAAACAGTAAATCTATAGATGTAACCTTCTGTCAACAATTCAAAACTAAATTCAGAAACTACTTCCTGAAATCAAAATCCTGCCCTTGCATTACTCCCTCTTAACTTCCATCTCCACTTTCACTGTTTGCATGTAAACCACTTACTCTCCCCTAAGCTACCTTGTAAATAACACCCTTGCTGAATTTGCTCTATCATTGTGCAATTTATCTCTTTAAAAAAAAAAAAGTTTGCAACCTTTACTTCCAGTCTGCCCTACCAAGCTGTATACGTACTTTTGTTTTTCAACATTGATCATCAAAACCTATATTTCTTTGTGATTTTTGTCCTTTTTGTTCACGTACATAAATTCCATATATTAGTAGCTGTTCACGTGTTCATATTCTTAATATTGTATACTGTTGTTTAAAACTTTTATTTTTTGATCCATGTATAAAATTTCATCATAGAATATAATTATTTCTGTCAACTGGAGCTTTTCTCCTTGGGTCCCACTGAAAAAGGGCCAAATGGCTCAGATGGACCAACCCGGTTAACAAATGTCAAATAACTAACTAAATAAACAAACATATAGCCAAAACTCAAAGGAGGGATATATTCATTATCCATTGTTTACCTCTTTTCTGGAATAAATCCATATGATCTTAAAAATCCTCCTCATACAACCTGAGATACTACTCACAAGCTATACCGACTCTCATTACCCTAACACCAAACTCCTTAGCACTGCACATTCTTTCACAGGCTCTTTCCCTTTGGCAAGCTCTACCAATTGACATTAAGGAGATACATACTTATTTATAGTATCTTTTAGAGACATCTTTGAAAATTGAATGGTCATTCCCCACATTTATCCCATGCCTCACCTGCTTCACCCTTTTGGAACAGGAGATCCAGCAGAAGAGTGGATATCAGCAAGGCATAAATGGTCTCATGACATAATGGTCTTGTAGTTGTTATGAACTTATAGCCTTGGGATCCATATAATGTTATGATCTATGATGTAAAATAGTGGACAGTGACTTAGTAATGAAAATTAAAGAAATAGCATGGTCACATATGAGTCCACTGCAATCTGAATTTCCTTTCAGAAATGATAAAAGAGGTGAGTAGGAAACAAAGTCGATTTTGGGACTTTCATGACATATGGCATGGAGAATATTGAAATGAAAAACTGAAAGTTAATGAAGGAGTTCTAGGCACTTAGTGAAGGAAATTTCAGAGTCACAATGCCATGAAATTATATAGCTGAAAGCCACTTTTATTGTCTTCTAAAGTATATATGTTGCGGGGGGATAAGCCCCCTTAAACCATGCATCTGGAGATGCACCCAAAAAGTGTGTGTGTGTGTGTGTGTGTATATATATATATATATATATATATGTGTGTGTGTGTGTGTGTTTGTGTGCGTGTATGTATGTATGTATTCTCCTGATGTAAATCAGCTCCTCAACATCACCCATAAGATTTTGCATCATCCAAACAATACTCCAATACTCTGCAACCTTACCTCTCCTTACAAATACCTCACAACCCTACGCTCAGCTAACAAACTACTAGTTACCACCCTCAAACCCAACAATAAAGCTGGCGACTGTCTTTACAAACTCTGTGGTAAAAGCTTGGAACAAACTCCCCACTGAAGTTTCAACTCTTTACTTCACACCACTTTTCAAGAAGCATATAAAAACTTTCCTGAAAAAGCAATGGCTTTGTCCATGCACTAATCCCGACTAGCATACTTACTCTCTACATACTGATTTGGGTAATCTAACCCTGAGTACAAACCAGTGTGTTACTCCCCACTACTTGTGTTGTACCTACTCTAATCTGTTTACATACCAGTGTGTTAATCCCCACTACTTGTGTTGTACCTACTCTTATCTGTTTACAAACCAGTGTGTTACTCCCCACTACTTGTGTTGTACCTACTCTTATCTGTTTACAAACCAGTGTGTTACTCCCCACTACTTGTGTTGTACCTACTCTTATCTGTTTACATACCAGTGTGTTACTCCCCACTACTTGTGTTGTACCTACTCTTATCTGTTTACAAACCAGTGTGTTACTCCCCACTACTTGTGTTGTACCTACTCTTATCTGTTTACATACCAGTGTGTTACTCCCCACTACTTGTGTTGTACCTACTCTTATCTGTTTACAAACCAGTGTGTTACTCCCCACTACTTGTGTTGTACCTACTCTTATCTGTTTACAAACCAGTGTGTTACTCCCCACTACTTGTGTTGTACCTACTCTTATCTGTTTACATACCAGTGTGTTACTCCCCACTACTTGTGTTGTACCTACTCTTATCTGTTTACATACCAGTGTGTTACTCCCCACTACTTGTGTTGTACTTACTCTTATCTGTTTACATATCAGTGTGTTACTCCCCACTACTTGTGTTGTATCTACTCTTATCTGTTTACATAACAGTGTGTTACTCCCCACTACTTGTGTTGTACCTACTCTTATCTGTTTCTTTCTTTTCTCACCATTCACAGTGTATTATTTATGTAAAAAAAAAAAAAAATCCATGCTTGTCTCAAATTTGCCACTTCTTGTTATCTATTGCTTATGTAAAGTGCATTTTGAGCTAGTTTGTATTGTAATTTTTATTTACTATTTTCTTGTTACATTTGTCATTGTTGTAATCAGTCTGCTTTGTTTTTTGTCTTTACTGTATTGTTTCACTTTTTATTTCCATAATGGAGCTTAACTCCCCGGGCCTCTGCTGAAAATGGACATGTATCCAGTTGGACTAGCCCAGTCAACAAATGTAAAATAAAATAAAAATATATGTAATAATTTCACTACCACACAACAGTGGGAAAATGTGCAAGCTCCGTTATCGCTAGTAGTATTGGACTTCATGAAACAGCCTGCGCACATCTGTCTAGCTCCTAATTAAATACTCTGCAGATTGGAGGTGTTTTTTTTCCCCAGAAAATCCCCAATATATTTCCCTCCTATTTAGGGGATGAACTTGAGCGTCTGGATTTGCAGACTTACTTTGAAGTGACATGCCAACAAATTCTCTTGTCACAGCTGAGACAACAGCTCAATAAACTTGACAATCATAGCTGAGAATGTGAGTGGAAGAGGATATTTTAAATGAAAAAATATTTGTCTTGGAAATCAAAATCAGTTAACCACTTTCTTCGTATTGAATAGGAACAGTAAGGTAAGATAGAAACAGACTTGAATCAAGAGTCATTCATTGTAAAATGTACTATTTTTTTACAAATATCTTTTTATTTTAATTTCACAAACAGATAAATATAATGTTTTTTCACAGCTAGAACAATATCTTGATGACACACCATTATATGATAAACTCAATAATGAATATATAAAAAAGGCACAAATGAACAATTATTGTAGTACAGAGAATTGAAAGCTCACACAATGTAGCCTACAAACCAATAAATTATCTCTGTAAGATTTTTATAAGAATTGCAATCAAACATTTTGTAACCATATGCTCATCAAAAGAATAATAAACAGTATTTAAAATAACTTCCATGGGCATCATAGTCAGTAAACAGTTTATTTTCTTTTACTTTATGTATATGATAATCTTTAGGCTTTTAAATATTTTGTTCAGATCATTACTACATAACAGTAAAAAATGTATCTGAATCATTAGTCAATGATAATAGTATTGTTAGTCTTGTCTTTGTAATTCTAGTGAACAAGTATAGTTTGATGAAAGACCAAATCGCAATCAAGAAGATGGAAAATTTTCACTCTAATGTTAAGCAATTCCAAAATGTTTTTAACATTAAGCCTGTGGACCAAAAGGTTGTTTACATAGTTTCAAAGTTTAGTACAGTAAACTCTCAGTTATCTGGAACTCAAGCAACTGGAAAAAAAAATATTGAAGAAATGCAATACAATTTTCATGGGTTGCACTTCCTGGTTTCCCCCTGCAGAAACATGCCTTATGTTTTTAGAAATTTAAAAAGGAAGATAGGAATAAATTCCCTCTCTCCCCAACCTGAGAACAAGTCAAACCAGACAAATAGTATAGGGTACAGTATTAGTTGGGCCTATTTTAGTAGTAACTCTCAAGCAACCAGAAACTACAGTTATCTGGCATCTTCCAATCCCCATGGGTGCCGATTAACTGAGAGTTTACTGTACTAGGCTAAGACTAGCCAGTTATCCCACTGTGAGACTCAAACCCTCCACTTTGTCTCTGCAAGGTAAACATCTTAACCATCATACCAGCCTCCCAACCTTGTGGACAAACTTACCACAGTATACTCTGGCCACAGCTGCACATAGTCAACATGCCAACAAGCCATTTTGGCTTTTCTTGCAGAAGCAGGAATCAACAGGTATCATATTTTGTGTCAGGTCCTATCTCCAAGGGTGCAGTTAGATTAAAACATGCACAATATGCCACAGAGGTGTTTAGATTTAGTTGCAAAGCTGTACAATAAAAAAAAATGAATAATTAAACCCATAGTCCTCTGCAACATATTATGCTTATGTTGTATTATCACTGCACCGTTTGACAGAGGTATGAGCTTACTTCTCAAGTTTGTAACTGTAGAATTCTGGATAAAACAAAAAACAATGGGGGGGGAGCAGGTAAGGATCAACGTGAGGGACTGTTTTCAGATATTGCAGTCCATCACCTGCAAAGTTATTAGAATTCATAGGTTTTGCATCACAATGCACTGGTGAACAATACAAAGCATAGAACTGTAAAGCTTGGCATTAATGACTTACTGTAATCCTCAGTAATTTACCAGAATACCAAAAACTTTATGAGAGACAGAGCACAACATTTGAGGAAAAATTAAATGTCCTGCTAAATCAGCGATAACTGAGAGGTGTGGGGCATTAGCATAAAAAAGATAGCTGTCCTGCTTCTGCAAGAAAAGCCAAAACGTATTTCTTGCAGATTAGCTATCTGCAACTACTGCCAAAGTGTGCTGCAGTAATGTTACCTGCAATCATTTGTTCTAGAGGTTTCCAACAGTATTTCATATTGGTTTAATTAATCCTTGTAGATAGAGGTTTGAGGATACCTCTGGTCTAGAGATAGACTGATGCTTTTATGCACTGGCAAGGAACCACGCAATCCGTAACTCAGGACAGCTTGAAGGATTTAGGGAGTATGGTCTCCCTGGGTTTTGGATATGTAATGATCCTGTTATAATGTTTAAAGCAAATTATAAAGGGCTAATATTCACACCTATGAAACTGTGCATCACCCAATGGGTAGCTAACTGGCTTACTGATAGAACCCACACTGTAAAAGTAGCCAGCTCCAGACAAGTGACAAGTGGAGTACCTCAGGGTTCAGTCCTGGGACCGCTCTTGTTTGGCATCTACTTCTCTGAAGTACAGGCCAACACTAAGGGACTCTGGCTAACAAAGTTCGCAGAATCTGAAGAAGCGTGCCTTTGTGGATCCCAAATAATGTGGATACTCTACAAAAAGGCCTTTGGCAGTACACTTATTCACCTGTTTTAATAAAGAATTGTCTTCTTACGTGGACAGTGGTGTCTTCCAGTTTATACTACATACACAACAGCCGAAAATCCTTCTGTGTGCACACACCTCATCACTAAGGGCTTTTCATCCAGAAAAAAGGAGGTCATTGTCCCACTGTACTTATCCCTCATTAGACCCATTATAGAATACAATGCCCTGTTTGGTATGCTCCTCTCAAGACATTTGCAACAACTGGAAAGGCAGCAGAAATACCTCACTAAAAGAATCACAGGCCTAAAGCAGATGCCCTACGCTGACTGCCTTAAAAAACTCCAGCTATACTCTGTCGCATATCATCTACTCAGAGGCGATCTCTGCTTAACATACAAGGCCATGTCAAACCCAGAGCTGTTGGACATGCTACACTTAAAGAAATCCCAATCCCTCAGAGCCACACGCTCCAGGGATCTAAACCTTGTCATCACAATAAACAAAACATGCTGGAGGGATAGGTTCCTGACCCAGAGACTCCCCAGACTCTGGAATAGATTGCCCATATATGTCAAGCAGAGTGCCTCTTTGGTCCTCTTCAAAAGGAACCTTGACGATTGTATGGGAGAAAGGAAATTCACCCCAGGGATCACGTCAGTCGCCCTGCTAGACAGTGGTCCAGGGAAGTAAATAGTGTGGGAAGAAATAGCCAGGGAATTGTTATGGCTAGGCTTGTGTAGGCCCTAGGGCTGATAGCCTAGTACCAACCTATGAACCTATGAGCCTCTCTACATCTGCCTTGCTTGGGCAAACTGGCAGCAGTAAAATTATGACTTCTGCTGTATATTGTTACATTATTTCCTCGTATTTCAGTAGACTATATAAATCATTATATGGACACTTAATACATAGGATAATAAAATTCCTGTGGATGAATAAAGGAACAAAGCAAAAAGATCTGATCCATCTTGAAATGAATGAGGTTGGCTTTGAGCTTCTTCTGTTAAGCATATATCTGTAGATGCTGTCAATAGTATGTTATGACCAAGGGTTACTCTAGGACGAAGGTTCCTATGTGGCACGAAACTGAGGAAGAGGCATTTTGCATATGTAATACATTACCTTGCTGGTAGAAATTAGATGCTTCCCTCACATACTGTATGCACATTGGAGCAACATATGTAATGCATATGCCTCTATGGGGCTGCGCATATCAAAGCTGAACAGAGTAAAGCAACATGGAAAGAGAAAGTTATTCATATAGTGACTAATCTTCTGCTACAGGGTTTTTTTAACAATGGTAAAGTTCTCAGAGCTGAAGGACATGTGTATGCTGGCTCATACATATACTGGTTGTGAGTTATGTGCTTTAAAAGAGCGGGACAGGACAAAACAAATAGTAGAGTGGAAGAATAATTGCCTGAATACCTTGTGGGAGTGAAAAGAGTGCTGGTCAAGGAAGTGTTATCATGTCCTACACAGACTGTATCCAAGATATTTCTAGGAATATAAAAAATAAAATCTGACACTGTGTCAGCACCACTCTTTTGCTTTTTGTAATTAACACTGAACACCTGAAAGTGATGAGAGAGCAGACAGCTTACTGGTGGAGAAAGTATGAAAAATGTTGAACATGTACCAAGCTTATGGGCTTACCCTGCAGTTGCAATGTTATGGGAGTTTCCTTTTGTGTATTCATCAACTTCTTGGAAATAACTCTTTAGCCAGACATTAAATACATTTTATAGGGACTCCATCTATCTTGGGGTAATTCAGAACTGTGAATGGCTGATGGGGTGTAGTTCTGACCAATCACAGCAGTCATGAAATTCTACATAAAACAGCAATGGAAAATTCTAAAACCCCAGGCTAATAAGCTTAAGTAAAAGTGAACTTTGCCAAAGTAACCATAAACCTTAATTATTTATTGTTCCTGCTTTTTAAGAAAAGTCTATAATATACATATGCCTCTTAACTGCAACTACTGCATGTAGACTGAAAGCTTTTTTACCATTAAAAAACTTGCAGATTTTTTTTTCTTTTGGATATACATTAAATGTAAAATAGAGAGATTAAAATAGTGTAAGAAAATGATGTTTGGTTTCTGTCTTAATTTACCCTTCCAAAAACTTAAAAACAATACTTCATATTAGTTATGGCTACTATGTTTAGTTTAAATATATAGTCAACCTGCTTATCAGTCATAGTTGGTGAAAATGAGAACTACAGCAATGGGCTGTGTGTTTCTCACTGCAGACTACAATTACACAGAGAACAGAAACCAAATGAAATAAAATAACGCAAGCTGATGGACAGAAAGGCAGACACACTCCGACCTCTCCCCACCCATAATTAACAAGTTATTTTAGTAAGATACAATACTATAGTTTGAGTGAAAAACATCACTGCAAAAAAGTGCTGCATATATATATATATATATATATATATATATATATATATAGTTTCACTTCAGAATCCTGAAATATTACAACCCTGAACTTCATAATCCGGAACCCAAAATCCTGAAAATTCAAAATCCTGAATCACAAAATACTGAAAATATACAGGACACAAAGCATGGCAATATTCCAGTACAAGGACACAGAGAAACACATACAAGACAAAGGATAGCACTTTTCACCAAGTATGGGCAGGGAGGTAAGCCCCCCTGCACCCCCCATGTGGGGGGGGGGTTGTGCCCCCCATGCTAATTAAATATATAAACTCCAAGATTGCACTCCACAGAAAAAAATGCCAAACATACCATCACGTGTTCATGACTGCCTGTTGTAACCTTAGTAACATTCTCTTTTAACTTGCTATACTACAACATAACTCATAATAGTGTAGTGAAGTGCAATCTTGGAGTTGATATATTTAAGTAGCAGGGAATGTGGGGGGGTTGCAGGGGGGCTTGTCCCCCTGTTTATATTCGGTGGAATGTAATCTGGTTTGTGCTCTCTACAGTCAGTATATGTATCCCGTGTGTTTTCAATCTTTTGGGATCCAGGATTTTGGGCTTTCAGATAATGACGTTTTATGAACTTCAGGATTGTGATATTTCAGAATTCTGAAGTGAAACCACATATATATATATATATATATATATATATATATATATATATATCCACACACTCACATATATATATATATATATATATATATATATATATATATATATATATATATATAAAATGCAAAACTAATGATAACACTAGGAAATTAAGTGCAATGAATGCAGTGTTTTTTTTTGAATAAACAAATTATTTTAAGGGACAAAAACAAACCCCTTCATGACAAGACTCACTACTAGCAGTTATACTAGATTTATCCACATAAAATGCTTAGCACCTGTCAACAATTCTCCAAAATAGATTATGAGAAGATAGATTGAGAAGACTTAGAAATGTGGTGTTAATTTCCTATTAGAAATGGTGGCAAAGCAACTCTATTCCTGAATAAAATATTTTTTCTTAGTCAGCAAAGGTAATTTATATAATGGTCGTAATATTTTTAAAATACTGTTAATGCAGTACCAGCTGACATTTTAAACAACTGTAAAATAATTTATGGGGACTCTGCACAGCTTTTTATGGATATTGTCTCCAAATATCCAAAGTTCCTTTTATACATTTTTTACATTTTTCTATGAACACAGGACTCAAGTCGACTGCTTTATCAGTTACTTTTGCTTCAGGCTGCACACTGTCCTGTTTTATCTATAGCCTGAACATTGAATGGCCCCCTGCAGTTTTTACATTTTCTTTAACAACAGCATTTGTTTTGCTACTTATTTCTGTCCAGCATTCCCATCAATTTTTATTGATTTTTAGACATCAATAACATAGATAAAGTAATCAATTTGAAGGTAGTTTGTAATTTGCTTTTCTCCCTTTTCCCCTTTAATAGAATTGACATAATAATTAAGCTCTTTATCTCACAGACAAGGTACAGGGTTTGATTCTGGTCACTGGTTCAGCTTGTAACAGTATATAGAATGATAGTCTAGTGTTCACCTATGAAGAAACAAGCTAAGCTGGTGAGAAGCCAAGCCCCTTGAAAAGTGAATTCTTATATTCCAAAACTGCAAGTTGACAATCAACATAGATTTTACTACTTTAGTTTTTCACAGGACTCTTTACAGTAAGTGCAGGCCTCTCCATTTGTACATTCAAGAGGTGAATAGTGGGAAATGAATATTAAATATTAAGGATTTCCACTTGTAAGCAACTGTACTATATTACTGACTTTTTACTATAGACCCTTGTCAGGCATGATAGTGTTAGGCATCTCAAGTCCTGAGAATATAGACATCACTGCATTAATCTCATACATGTTGTCCATGCCAGCTGCATTAGTTTAGGGAATTTGGAATTATAATTGAGACATATAAATAATCTGGCTTTTTTTAAATGGACCAAATTAGTGGCCACTTGACACCACTGTTTAGTACTGGATATATCATGTCTTCCTTTGGATTGCTGTTACAGTATGCATTATCGATGGCAACACTCTGTGAGCCAAAATCTTAAGACAGATAGTACTTGTTCTTTCTTTGCACTTTACTTTTCCTAGATCTAATTCATGTGGCAAATCAGGCTTTTGACTTCTCGGCTGAATGGCTAGAAATGATTACTTTGTTAGCTTTGAAGAGGTGAGCCTTAGACATAAAATATTTCTTACATGAAAGAAATATAAGACAGTATTTCTTACTATAGTAATCATTTTTTAGGCCAGGCTTTTACTGTAATATTTTTGCATTACTGCAGTGTAAGTTACTATCAGTATATCTCTAGAATTCTTTTACATTTTCTTCTGTTATTAGTTAATGTTGCATTACCTACATTTTCTCTAGTTCTTATTCCAGCAATGTGTAGTTATTCTTTGGTAAAGATGGTCTATTTAATGTATCCAACATTTCGTTTTTTGCCTAAAGTGTATCTCTTTTTCATATTATTCCTCTTTGCAAGGGCTTCTGAACTGTTTCCACATATACTTTTTTTTTCTATAGACAACTTCATTAAATGATGATCAAACCCATCTTGCCAAGTCGGCAAGTAGTAAAAGTTGTCTTGTATGAAAGCAAGCTTCTCACAATCTCCCCTGCAGGTGCTTTACCACTTGCATCCCTGTAAATAATATATCTAAATCCAAGCTTTTGCAAAAACATTGCAGCAAATTAATAATATTTCCAAAAATTGCTCATTCTATGAAGTAGGTTTGATCATCTGAGACTCATTGAAGGATGAGCTGAGAACATAACCAAAACTAAATTACCACCTGTGTCACTGCCAGGAGAAAAAGCCTTTATTTATTGAAATTTTATTTGTTTCTAAAATGGTTATGAAAGTCAACATTTCTCATAAACTTGGATTATTTTATAAATTAATTACAAAATAATTAACTGAGTTAATGTTAAACCCTCATCTTAAATCTACTTGCAAAACACATTCATATGGATAGGTGGTCTTTCTCATTCACAGACAGCATGTGTATCCTTTCATTCACATTTTTATAGAAATAGTGTATTTTCTGTCCAGGGCAAATCTTAAAACAGATAAACTCTGTATAATTGGTCCTTCATTTACTGACCATAACCTTAGTTACATGCAAAACAATATTCAATAGAAAACATACTTAGAAGTATTTTTGAAAAAAAACTTATTTGTATAAAACATTTCTTACAAGGGATATTTTAAGATTTAAGACTGTTTTATACAAAAAAGTTTTTTCAAATATGTTTTTAAGTATGTTTTCCAACAGATATTGTTTTGCATGTAAGTAAGTTGTTGTGACTTTAAATCTGTTGTATAAGGTCAGGAGGCTTGAGGTCATGTGTCAAGACCAGGTTATATAAGCAGCTTTTAAATGTGGATGAACTTATCTGAAGGATTTTTACAAATAAAATAAAAGCGCTCATCATAAAATGTTTTGGAGTACTTTATTTTGTTTCAAAGTACATTTGGGTGATCCAGAAGCTTACAGTCAGAGTCTCTGCAGACCTGTGGTTATGGCTTGATTTGTGTTCTGCTACCAGTTGTTAATAAATTACACTTCATTTGTTTTTTTTCATATCTAATGTGGTTATGTTTCATCATCACCAATTAATCAAGCTAATAATTTATAAACATAGTTAACATTTAAGTGGAAAAAACTTTATATCATTAACACCATTATAGAAAATGTATGTTGCATGTCTCATTTATTTAACACTTTTGATTATAAAATATAATTTAGCTTGCACTATAGTTCTTTGCATAATAATTGATATTTTTCTCCTTCATAATGCCTCATTGTTTATGTTTTGAGATGGTTGCACATCTCTACACTGCAAAATACATGGAATGTCCTGTTTTAAACTACTGACTTTCTGACTGTTCAAATTTTTGGTCTGCTTTTACAACTTAAATAGCATGTGCATGCTAATTTGTTTGGTTTTCCCTATACACCACAGAGCATAACTGATTCACAGTTAAAAATCAAAGGGAGGTTATTGCTTCCTTGCCTTTGTTCCTACAAGCCAAATCCTAACAAAATATTTACACTTCCCTTATCTAATCTTGCCCATTGTATTTAAGTTATCTGCTGAACTAAAACAGACATAGTAATGTATTTGCAGCTCTGTTATTTCACACACACTCATTGGGATCATTAAACCATTGAGCCTCTAAGAATTCACATTCTTCTTCTTCTGGCTTTTTCCCGGTTAGGGGTCGCCACAGCGGATCACCGTCTGCTCATGATTGGCAGTAGAGTTTTACAGTGTCGAGTTGCCAGCCCGGCGCCCAACCTTCCACAGAAGGCACACACATGCACGCACTCACACTTAGGGCCAATTTAGTGTGTCCAATCCACCTACAAATGTACTGTGTTACTGAGACTATGGAAATTCACAGCTGTTTTACTTAACTGCTCAGAGTGAAGAATCTTCTTGAACATTATAAAAACAATGTTTTGCTTTATATTCCATTTTTATTTGCTTAAACTATGCACTTAATAAATTGCAAGATAGATACTAAATATTAGACAAACATTTTTTCAAAGGGGCTTTACACAGTATACCCACAATCTTGGGTCATTGCCACCATGTACTCAGACTCTCACAGCAAGAGGTTCTCCGGTTCGATCCTCGGCTGGGGTGCCTTCTGTCTGGAGTCTGCATGTCCCCCTGTGGTGGCGTGGGTTTCCTACGGGTGCTCTGGTTTCCTCCTACATCTCAAAGACATGCTGTAGGTGGATTGGATACTCTAAATTGACCCTAGGTGTGAGTGCGTGCATGTGTGTGCCTTCTGTGGAAGGTTGGGTGCTGGGCTGGTAACTTGAAACCATAAAACTCCACTGCCAATAATGAGCAGACAGGTGATCTGCTGTGGAGACCCCTAACCGGGAAAAAGCCGAAAGAAGAAGAAGAAGAAGAGATACTTCTCTGTAGAATATATAGGCATATTTGGATTTAATGCCTGTACAGCTGTTCACATCACTTCATACTGTATGGTGTGTGACCTCAATGTTTTGACTTAGAGAAGCAGGGAGCATGGGGGGGGGCCTCCCTGCAAAAATGTGGAGTCTTTCTAAAGTCTTATTTGTATCTTATGTTAATATGCTTTAGTTGTGTACTTTTATGACTGATTTATGTTCTAGTTTGAGAAACTGACAGTTTTAAAAATGTCTGCATCCTTTCTTAATTTTCTAATTACAGTTCTGATATTCTGCAGTAAAATACATGCAGTATAAAACACAATATAGGCTATGATAAGAATAGCTAAGTTGCTTTTTGAGATAAGTGCTTAATCCATCAGGTCATAATTATAAGCAATGCCATCATAGATAGTAATACTTATTTTTACTGTTTCTTAAAAATAACCTTCTAATATTATTTTATTGGATAAACAGTCAGAATTACAGCCAGAAAGCTACACCTACCATTGCAAAAATATGTGTTTAGCCAAATGGAAAACATAATTAAATTTGTCAATACTCCCCAGCTGGTAAAACTGTAACTAAAAATATCCTGACATATTGGATACCACAAATAATAAATAGGATGTTCCTTCATCCTCTGCTAGTTTTTTGTT
Source organism: Protopterus annectens (assembly GCF_019279795.1). NCBI lineage: Eukaryota > Metazoa > Chordata > Ceratodontiformes > Protopteridae > Protopterus > Protopterus annectens. The sequence continues at coordinate 589,202,026 of NC_056748.1, forward strand.
TGTAATTAAAAATAATATATAGTCTGATTAAGAAAAAAAGTCATGCTTAAGTGGTACAGTCTATAAATTTGTTGTGCTCTGGATATGCATATATATGAATATAGGCATGCATACTGCATAAAACAAAATTACCACTGATTTTTGCAGTTCACTTGGATGTATCAAGTTCCAGCAGTCAACATCATTCTTTTGCGAAAGTAAGAAATGTTCAGTTTTAATTGATATAAATTGTTAGAATTCTTCTCTGGGAAACCCATAAACCACATCTTTGTGGTACTTGTGATTGCAAGGTCAGCAAATATTAAAGTGGGATTAAAAAAGCAAACAAATCTCAAAACATATAATGCCACTGAAGCACTTCTTTTGGGGGTGAGTCACCCACTACACTACAAAATATCCTTGTTACCTATACACATACTGACTCTGAGATTACCATAACTTGGAGTAAGAGGGAAATAATTCCTGGCTTAATGTATATTCCTCATATTCACTTCAGACATGCTGATCTGAAATTTATACTTGTAATCCTCAGAATTTCATAAGAAACTCCTGCTAATCAGGTTTTGTCCAAATGAAATGTAATTAGCAAATCAAAAATGAAAGTATTTCTGATTTTCACAAATTTGACATGGAGTATTTATGAATGCCAGGGAATGTTTGCTAACATAAAGTGTGTCATTATAGCATGTAATTCTGGTAAAGCTGTAGATCACTTGTTAAGGTTGCGTTCTATCTCTCTCTTTGGAGCTTTGAGCTCTGCAGCTATGTTATGCTTAGGTGTATCTCCCAGTTTGTCTATTTGTCAGCTGTTGACATTGATTTTTGTTCCAAAAGGCAGATTTTATATGCCATTTTCAAGTGTTTTGTTTTTTATTGTGCAAAATCTCCATTGTTTTCAGTACTCTGGTTATTACAGTTTTATTTGGACCAGGAAATACAGCAAGTATGAAAATGCAGTTAATGGAAAAGCAGTGAAATGATAAAAATGGTGTCCTTTCTTTACTGGTAATACCGTGAGTACATACTATGTAAACGTCTATCAAAGCCATGGCAGAAATGGTGATTCCTGCTTTCAAACACACATGCAAAATGTGGTAGTGCGTTAAATTTCATAGTGCGCTGTCTCTGGGATATATTTATTTGCATATCAGTACATTAAGAAACATTATATACTTTTCCAGAGATGCGTTGAGTAACCGAAAGTAACATTTTTACACAGGTGCTCAGTCAGCAAGTACACTGAATGCAGAGAGATGGGCGTATTTCATAAGCTTTTTCTTATGCCAAATGCCATAAATACACATTTCTTAAGAATTATATGAGAGTTGCTTTTATACCGAATGCAATAATGACCATCAAGAAAATTAAGCAGCAGATATTTTATGACTATGTATTTGTAAACAATGAGTGATATGGGGAGTCTGCTGTTGACTGACTTGACATATCTTTATAGATGTATTGGAACATCTGCCTGAGGCACCAGAGACTTCTATTGATTTGAACCTTACAAGACAGAGGGAGTGTGCTGCCATACTGAAATATTTATTCAGACTGACAGTCACAAGGGAGGTGAAGAAACTTTTATCAGTATCAGAGAGGAGATGCCTTTAAGCCTGATGTAGAAGGTGGAGAACTGCAAGATTTCTTATATCAGGCAATACGTAATATTTTAAAAAGACACATAAATGGAATAAAAAAGAGAAAAAAATAGTTTGTGTGTGTGTATAACATGCACACAAGACCTCCATGCATAAGGTCAAAGCTTAAAAGATCAAAATGCCAAAGCCCTATTATAATATGCCACATGAACAAAACATTAACTGTTCAAAGTACCGAGCATAAAATTCCTAAAATGGTAAGTACTAATGACATTTTTCAAATAGTCATTGCTAATAGCAAGGTTAATATCAGGAGTACACCATGTTGTATATTTTTATTTATTTATTGTCATTTGTTAACCGGGTTGGTCCAGCTGAGCCAGATGGCCCATTTTCATTGGAGACCCGAGGAGAAAAGCTCCAGATGAAATTAAAGATATTCAAAAATAATTGCATCACAATAAGAATAATTATATAACATGAGTAGACCAGATTGTTCCCACTGCTGTTACAACATTCAAAATTGAAATTACATCACAATGAGAGTTTATAAAGCATGGATGTTAATGCAAATAAGGTTTTAGTACAAGTTTTTGTATAAATGTAAATACATAAAAATGCTGACAACCAAACAAAACGAAAAAATGAACTGCAGACCTGCTGGCAAAAAAAACAAGTAAACCAGAAGCCAAAAATTTAGCGCTTTCATCCACTGTTTAATACGTGAACTTCCTCAGAAACATTTTCAAATGATTTCCAGTTTCTTAAATAACTTACTAAACAGGAAATGACATCATGACCATCAAACTGAAAAAATAACAAATGTGATTTTCTACAAAAATGAAGTATTGTCATAATGATAACGAATGGAAAAAAAAAAAAAAAAAAAATATATATATATATATATATATATATACACACAAATGAATGTATATACACATATATACACATACATATGTGTTAAATGCAAAAATACAGTCATAAAAATGCAGTGTAAATTCATGCTGTGTGAATAGCATAATAATCAACTTGAGAATATAAAATGCGTATCCAAAGACCTCTCCCACGTAGACACAACAATCACATGCATACACACACACACACACACACACACACCCACACACACACACACATATGCACATATAGACATGTACCCCCCCACACACACACACATATGCACATATAGACATGTACCCCCCCACACACACACACACACACATCACACACACATGCACACACACACACACACACACACACACACACACACACACACACACAAGCATAGAACCAAACAGTCACTATGAAAATATAAAATACACATGTGAAAAAATATATATATAAATGTCGTAAAAAATATATGACAATATAAAAATAATGATGATATATACACACAAGTACACAAACCAAAATGTATATAATATAATATATAAAATGTAATATATGTATAAAACAAAAAAATATGTATATATATGAACAATGTAAATCATATCATGTCTCTGAAGGGAATCAGAGTGATACGAACTTGTATGTGTACACACATGTACACCTCACACAAAACACACATGGATCACATGCATATGGTCTCAAACACCTATCTATATTTCAAAAAACATTTTAAATTAATATAATCATTGAGGCCAGGCAACCTATCAGCCCCCAACAAAAGTTGCCACAATGTCTCCTTGCATTCTAAGACATTGTTTAAATCTCCTCCAAAATCACTAGTGTTGATTTTTTCCAAAACTGAAAATTGAAATTTCTTAAAATCTCTACATGTTAAAGAATGTTTGGCCAAAGAATTAAACTGATCTTTGTTTTTTATAGCCAAATTGTGCTCGTAGATTCTTCTTTTTAGAAGCCTTTTAGTTTTTCCTATGTAATAATGTTCACATGAAACACAATTGGCGATGTAAACAACATAATCGGAATTACAATTGTAATAACTCTTAGACCAAATGGTGTAATTAAGAGATTTTATGAATACACTAGTACTGTTACTAATGAATCTACACTGCCTACAGTTATTGCATGCATAAGTACCCCTCTTAATACTGGCTGCTCTTGTCATGTCCTGATACCTATAATGATCTATCTCCAGCATAGATTTTAAGTTTTTAACTCTTTTGTAAGTGAAAGTGGGTTTCATCCCTAAAGTACCAACCACATCTTTATTTCCTAATATAATTTTCCAATTGTTAACGATGATGTCCCTGATGAACCACATTTCGTCAACAATCGGTAAAGGGAATGCTAGGTGGTAACTACTGGTATTCTCTAAAACTTTGGGACCAGAACTTAAACCTATCTGACTAGAAAGAAGAATCGGTTTAGCAACCCCCTTCCTTAACAAAATGACCTCTTTCTCTATTTTTTGAATCCAGTCTAATGCGTAACCTCTATACAAGAATAGTGACCTTAAAAATCCTACTTCACTTTGAAATACATCATCATCAGTGGTGAGCCTACTCAAATGAATTATTTGGCCCTTCACTACTCCTTTTTTCATATGTGTAGGATGTAAACTGTCCTTGTGTAAATACTGGTTCGCAAAAACCTCTTTCCTGTATATTTGACTTTTCAATGTGTTATTAACTGTATCTATACTAAGGAGGACATCAAGAAAGGGAATGTTATCCCCAAAACCACTCAATTTGGAGACCAAAAAGTCAGTACTGTGATTCAAATCTGTCACCAAGTCAGAAAATTCTTCAAATGTGCCATTCCACAAAAAAAGTAAATCATCTATAAATCTAAAATATGCAAGTGCCCTATTGAAAAGATGATGTTTAACCAAAAATTTGAGCTCCCAATTTGCCATAACCAAATTGGCAAAAGCTGGTGCCACCCTCGCTCCCATTGCTACTCCTGAAATCTGTTGATAAATATATTTACCAAATCTGAAGAAATTATTCTCTAGGACTAACTCCATTAGATCACAAATGGTGCTAACCTTGTGTTTCTCAACATCAGAATATAAAGTCAGGTATTCCCTCAAATATTCTAATCCTTCTGTTTGCTTGATAGCAGTATATAAGGACTTGATGTCAAGAGTAGCAAAACTGACAGAACTAGATGAAACATCTATATTCCTTAGTTCTTCCAATAAATGCCAGGAATCTCTGATGTAAAATGTAGTTCTCTGTACAATAAGATTCAGAATATAGTCAAGCCAAATAGATATATTCTCAGTTTTGGAATGCTTTGCGGAAATAATAGGTCTAAAAGGTGGGTTATGCTGGTCAACATGTAATTTTGGAATGCCAAATAATGTAGCCGATTTTGGGTGTTCGACCAACAAATATTCATAACTCTGATGATGTAATTCTCCTTGGCTAAACATGTCAAACAACAGTGTATCAACTTGTTGAAAACTTTTTTTAACAACATTGACACTAGTCACTTTGTATGTCTCACTGTCACTTAACATGTCTATCATAGATTCATTATATTGAATGGTATCCATGACCACAATTTTACCCCCTTTGTCGGCCTTCATTGTTCTAATATCAGAATTTTTGCATAAATCTTGCAAAAGTTCTATGCTTGTGTGTGTGTGTGTGTGTGTGTGTGTGTGTGTGTGTGCGTGTGTGCATGTGTGTGTGATGTGTGTGTGTGTGTGGGGGGTACATGTCTATATGTGCATATGTGTGTGTGTGTGTGTGTGTGTGTGTGTGTGTGTGTGTGTGTGTGTGTGCGGGTGTGTGTATGCATGTGATTGTTGTGTCTACATGGGAGAGGTCTTTGGATACGCATTTTATATGCTCAAGTTGATTATTATGCTATTCACACAGCATGAATTTACACTGCATTTTTATGACTGTATTTTTGCATTTAACACATATGTATGTGTATATATGTGTATATACATTCATTTTTATATATATATATATATATTTTTTTTTTTTTTATTATTTGTTATCATTATGACAATACTTCATTTTTGTAGAAAATCACATTTGTTATTTTTTTTTTTTTGGTCATGATGTCATTTCCTGTTTAGTAAGTTATTTAAGGAACTGGAAATCATTTGAAAATGTTTCTGAGGAAGTTCACGTATTAAACAGTGGATGAAAGTGCTAAATTTTTGGCTTCTGGTTTACTTGTTTTTTTTGCCAGCAGGTCTGCAGTTCAATGTAAATACATATGCATAGTACCAACATTATGGAGAGGGTACAGGGGAGAAGAAGAGTATGCACTTGTAGTGGGAGTTGGTTTATTTATTGGTTTTTATATTCACAAAGAAGCCAGGACATGTGAATGGCATGTTCAAATTAATCCCACTCATCTGAAATCATGGAAACATTTTGCAGTATTTATGATCGTATTTGTATAATAGTTCACACTGTTTTTTTTTTTAGCCTGGATCATTAAAATTGTCACACCTCATTTACAAGGTGGCATGACAGAAAATCAGAAAAAAAAATCAACATGCTCTAAATAATATATACACAGGGGGAAATAAAAACAATATTATTACATAACTTAATCCATCTTCAGCTATTTTTTTAATACTTAAAACATTAAACGATCTGTTAGCACTGTTAATGTTGGATTCACTAAATTGTTTTGTCCATGTTTTTCGCACAAAAAGAGGGTGTGTGTCTGTCACAACACCACTTCACTAGTATTTTTTCTCTGACCTTATACAGCCTTCAAGAATTTAAAATACTCTGTTATTTTTTCCTTTCTCCTGTTGTGTTGCAGTCTGGTGTACATGTGTGTAACATAAGATATGAGGACAAAGACTCCCCTTGTGAAGAGTGAAAGGGGGCTGGTCTCCCTACAGATATATAGGCAGCACTCTATAACTAAACAATTCAGATATCACATGCAGAATGAACATTATTGTTTAGTTTCCTGCTGTGAATGTATGGTGACCACTTAATATCACAGACTACAAGCCACTTAGAATATTTGCTTTTTGTTTTACATTTTAGTGTAGCTTTCTTACACATTTCATATTTAAGCATATCTTAGTTTTCTTCTCATGCAAATAATATTGTACATGTTGCCACAAAGTGCTGTGCAAATCAGTAGTTTAAATCTCTTTTATAAGTACTACGTACTCCATAGTGTAGTGTATATAAACTGAGGGTATCTGTTCACCTTTTTACTTTCATCACAGAAATAGAAAAAGTGTGAATTGGAAATTTGATTTAAAGAACTGCCACAATTTTTAAATACAGCGGTTAACATATTTAGACTGCTGCTTACGAAGTTCTACATATCTGATCTTTTGCATGTTCGTCTGTTAGTGCATGCAATTTAAGATAATAAGAAAATACTGAAAAAAAATGCGCAGAAACATGATACTTACATCCAGACACTTCATTAGATCAGGTAAACCTCTACTTTGTTTGATCAATAAACCTTAGTTGATTTCTGTGTACATAGGTTTCGCATTTATATTTTACCTTAGTTAATTTGCCACCTAATGTGTGTGTGTGCATATATATATTGTTATATATAGTTATACATATTTATATATATATATATATATATATATATATATATATATATATATAATGTATATATATGTATATATATATATATATGTATATATATATATATATATATATATATATATATATGTGTATGTATGGTTTACCTTTGAAAGACTGAAAATCACAATGTCAAATCGCAGTTGAGCATAAGTTTTCAAGTTTACATATGTGCGATTAGCAGTTGTGCGATCATAAGAAATGCGAATTGGTTCTGCAATTGGGCTTATTTGTGATTGCATATATGAATGTGAGCTTATGTGTTGTCACGATAATAAGATGTGAATCCGTTAATGACAGTAGTTCTTTGTAGCTTCCCTGAACCACGTAGCTTGACTCGTAAGCAGTTAGACAATCCAAACTTTGCAAAGCCGCAATGCAGGTAAGATGTACAGACAAGGTGAAACAGTGATGTTAATGTGTATTGGTACTACCATAATGGAATGGAATTTGTATACTTGCAGGTTGATGATGCAGGTAATGTGCAGTTTAAGCCTGGAGTACTGAATGCCGTCTATATGACAACCGCAACACAGAAAGGGAGGAAATTGTTAGTAGTGGATGGGTACCAATACTATCAGGAAAAGGCTGTAAATGTGAAGCAGTATTAGTGCTGCATATGGAAGAATAAGGATAAGTGTAAATGCAGGTGTGTCACTGAAGTGGAGTGCAACGGTTTTAAATTATTGAAGAATATGGAGCACATCATGCTCCTGATGTCCTGAAAACTGAGGTATTCAGGGTACATGACAAGTTAAAAAGATGGGCAGAACACTCAATAGAGGACCCCTGTAAGGTGGTCTCTGAAGTACTAGCCACCACGTCCTCTGATGTAATACACAAACTACCCAACACAACTGCCTTAAAGCAGAGTATAACCAGGCATAGGTATAACAAGAAAGTTTCAACCTTTCAAGCCATGCAGTCATTGAGGGACATGAGCCCTGACATGCTACCCATTAAATCGGTTGCCTTTATAGTACACCACAGCAGTGGTGATACCGATAGTTCTCTTCATGTTGTTGTGATAACTACTGTGGCTAACCTTAAAATGCTCTGTAACTCAGAGTATATCATGGCATATGGTACATTTCCTATCGGCACCTCTGAATGTCACAAGATCTGTAGTATACACTGTGCATTGGATAATGCGAACTGTAGAAAAGTCGATCCAGTAGTGTATGGCATATTGCCTTGCAAGTCTGAACAGTGCTATGACCTGTTCTGGAGAATTGTGTTGGAGTTATGTGTGCAGCATGAGTTCAGGTTAATGCCTAACATGTTTCTGACTGATTTTGAGAGAGCTCCCTTGAATTGTATTAAGAGGCATTTAAGTGGTTCTGCTGCAAAGGGCTGCTTGTTTCACCTCTGCCAGATAGTCTGGCATCAGATTCAAAAGTTACATTTAGCCTCTGCATTTGGTAGCGATGTGTCATTTGCTATGCTTTGCAAGGAACTCCCAGCACTGGCTTTTGTGTCCCCCGAGGATGTTGCATGCACATTTGCGGAGATTGAACCGGATATGCCAGAGAATGGCAAGGCGCTCTGTACCTTTTTCAAGGAAAACTATATCCTGGGCAGAACATGTAGATATGGTATGCGGGGTACAACATCAGAAAGGATGCCTCCCACATATGAAATACCCTTCTGGAATCAATATGATACGTGTACCATGGGCTATCCTCATAGCCAAAATGCAGTAGAGGGATGGCATAGGAGGCTACGCAGTTTGGGGAAAAAACAGTTATACCTATTAGATGTGTTGCATGCCATCCAGTTGGAGCAAAATTATGTGGATGATATGCATATTAGGAATGAATTGTGTGTACCTTCAAAACCTAAACAGAAGAGGATCATGGATAAGGAAGCTGCCTTTGAAAGACTTCTCTGCAACAGGGCTGAATTTACTCCACAAGCCTCTGTTAAATTAGTTGACAAACACTGTTCATTTTGAAACAAGGCACACTTTTATGGATTCAGAATGTTTACTTATTTACATGTGATTGCACTTTAAATTTGGACTGTAAGCTGCGTATATAACATACATGCAGCATGATGTCTGCAGAAGGGATTACTGTGTTGTCTGCACTTCTTTTTCGCAAGTTGTTGGTGTTTGGATGTGTTGTGTACCTATATATGCACACTATTCACTATGCATTAGCACAGGTTCGAAAAAAGGTCAAAAAGGGATTTTTACTACATGATGTTCGACATTTTGCAATTCGTTTTTGTGGTTTTTCATTTATACGGGTCGCATATATGGCTGTTTTGTTATATTATTTTCAACCATTCAAAGGTAAACATATCTATCTGTCTATATATATATATATATATATACACACACACACACACACACACACACACGGATTCACTTTAGAAGATTGAAAGCCCATAACATTGAAATTCAAAACACTGAGACCAAAATCTTGAAAATTCAAAACACTGAATCCCAGAACATTGAAAAGCAACATGTACTATATTCTAGCACAACTACATACAAAAACAAATAAAAAGCAAACCATATTACACTTCTCCAAATATAAGCCAGAGAGAAAGCCCCCCCCTGAACCCCACATCCCTGCTACTTAAATATATCAACTCCGAGATTGCACTACACAGAATGAAACAGCAAAAATACAATTCTACTGTTTTGTTCTCTTTAGTGTGATCTCAGAGTTGATGTATTTAAGTAGCAGGGGGTATGGGGGGAGCACCCCCCCACATGGGGGTTCGGGGGGGGGCTTGCCCTCCCGGCTTATATTTGGAGAAGTGTAATACGGTTTGTTTTTTATTTGTTTCTGTATGTAGTTGTGATGGAATATAGTACATGTTGCTTTCCTATGGCTTTTCAATGTTATGGGATTATGTTTGAATTTTTAGTGTTTTGAATTTTCAAGAATTTGGTCTCAATGTTTTGAATTTCAATGATATGGGCATATATATATTGCACATACACACACACGCGCGTGCACACGCGCACACACACACACACATACAATCCACACACACACATATATATATATATATATATATATATATATATATATATAGAGATATATATATATATATATATATATATATATATATATATATACACACACACACACACACACACACACACACACACACACACACACACACACACACACACACACACACACATAGGTTTACCAGCATGAAAGGCTTATGGTGGTGTAATGGAATGACTGAAAAATAATGTCGGAAGCCATCATCCTGATTATTCAAAATGTCCAAAGAACAATGTCAGGAACAGGCTGTCACCACCATAAAATTAGTTTATTAATGCAACAACAGCAAATAATAGGAACGCAAAGCTTCCAAGACAAGCTGCTTATCAATGCTTCAAGAATAATAGCTGCCCTAAGTCTGTTTAAATGCTGAATCACTAATTAATGTCAGTTAAAATCAACTACTTGATTTTAATTGACATTAATTACTGATTCAGCATTTATTATTGACATTAATTAGTGATTCAGAATTTAAACAGCTTTAGGGCAGCTATTATTCTTCGAGCATTGATAAAGTGCTTGTCTCGAAAGCTTTGCATTCATATTATTTGCTGTTGGTTTAATAAACTAACTTTATGGTGGTAATGGTATGTTCCTGATACTGTTCCTTAGATTTATTACACTTTTATTCTGGAATACCTTGGCTATGAGGAGGTTTTTTTGTCTGATTTTTCAAAATGTCATAGTATCTGGCAGTCAAAAATTGAATTCAGCATTTTCTGTACAGTTTATCATCCACAAAAAAGCTGTACATAGGTGTTGACTAGGCCTGTCACCACAAGGGCCTTTTTAAGCCTAGCCATGAATCCTAAATCTCTGACAAGTTCTGATACCCTTCTTTCCCTTGTAAAACTCAGCATACCATGAAAGCAGTTGTTTAATATCTCCTTTCTGAACTTTCTGTTCCCTTCTTTCCCCTTAGAACTCAGTATATTCTGTCCGTAGTTGACTGATATTTTGAAAGGCTTTGTATTACTGTTCTCTTTGTCCTATCTCTCTGCTGTCCTGTTGCCCCATTACTAAATCCTCTTTCTCTGTGTTTGCATTCCAGTCTCCTAAGCCCTTTTTTACTCAGACACTTCTCCCGCCCCAACCTAGTGGACACCACCTTGCAATACAAAGTCCCTGAAGGAAGAATTGCCTGGACAGACACTTCTGCATACCTGTTACAAACTAACTTTAGTGTGTAGGTGATTTTCTTTGTTTTAAAACTCAAAACAGACTATTCCGTGTTTAACTGTATGTTAGAATTTCACTGTGGTGTGCACAGCAGCCGGCTGCTACTGCTGTACTTTTTAAACCAGCTCCCATCTTTTGCATTGTGAAGCAACTGCATTGCTTTGAAAATGCCACTAGGTGGCAGTATATGCCCTTACAATCTCAACCAATTCCCCATAATTTACCCTAACAGTTCTTGAGCTCTCAGTAATCTGTCTTTAAATTTTTGTCTGGCGACTGGTTTTGTAGACTTTGCTAACTTCAGGGAGTTATCCCTTCTCTGAGCTCCTGACCACAGCTAAATCATACCATACACTTACATGTGGATTCCAGTAGCTCAGTGTGAAAGTAAGTGACTGTGTCACTGGTTTTGGCTGCTCCTCCTCATTTCCCCATCTTGGTTCTACCCGCTCCATTCGCCCTGCAGGATCACTTTGCTCCCCTACCTTACCCCCCAAATTTCACCCACCCCCAGCACCTGTACTCTTATACTTGACTTACCACTCCCACTTCCTCCCATACCACAACCAATTCATTCCATATCCAATCAGCTTCCCCAACCCCACCCATACTGTCTACCTCTTCCACTCCATCACATACACTTAATTCCCTCACCTTCTCACCACTACACCCTACCTCTCACACATATCTCACCCCTTTTACCTTTACAATCTAAGTCTACCTTCAACTAAATATCCAAAATAAACACCATGCCTTCCAAGCCTACCATATTTCTAACTCTAATATTAGGTTTTATGACCTTGTCCTTCATAACCTACCTCACTAGACCCCTCTATGCTAATCACTCTCCCTCATCCCATTCTACTTCCTCAGCCCTTATACAGCACACACACTCACTGATCTGCATTACCCCAGTCCCTACTCCATGAACAATACTTTGCTGTTCCCCTATAGACTTTTATCTAACTATAGAAACACTATACCAGCTCTACCGCAATAAAATTTATAACCCACAAACTTAATACTAAGCAACTTAATTACCTCCTCTCCCATATTCATCAACTTATCTCAATCCATCTCCCTAGAGACATACACCCAAACCCTGGCCCATCCCCCACAAACAACTAAAACACCCCATCTCACCCAGTAAGTCCCTCCATTTCACAGCTCTAAATGCCCAGAGCATTTCTAATAAAATCCAAAACCTCCATGCCTGGCTTATCCATAATCAACCAGATATTCTCTCCATCTCTGAAACTTGGCTGAAGCCCCATATAAAAGACTTAGAATTAACACCACCCAAATACTGCATTATTAGAAATGACAGAACACACAAAAAAAGGGGAGGTGTTGCTCTCCTCTACATGTCATCCCTCGTAGTTACCCCCTTCTCCAAACCTATTCCAAAATCCAGTAATGCTGAATTACTCCCAGTCCTCCTGCAGATAAATAAGCACAAATCTATCTGTATTGTCACCCTTTATATCCCTCCAGGAGACAATATCTCAATCCTTGAAGATATTCTCTCCTGGTTCTCTACCAACATTTCCAACAAAACTATAATCCTAGGTGATGTCAACATTAATTGAGCCACAGTTCAATCACCAAACAATTCTCTAAATATAAATCTTTATAACTTCACTCAATTGATTTCCTCAACAACCAGACCATCCAAAGACTTCTCTGAAAGTATCCTAGACTAGATTCTAGTTTCACATCCCCACTACATAAGTAATACTGGTACCTTTCCCTACCCACTAGGTAACCACCTTCCCACTTTCACTGATTGTATCCCCCCACAGCTAACCCATACCTATACCTCTACTCAGTACCTAAAGAATTTTAACCCCAATGAATTCTCAGAAGCACTAAAAATCACAAACTGGAACCCACTAAAAACACTACCCCTAGACAACGCTGTTACCTTATTTAATACAGCATTCTTAAATTTGCTCGACTCCTTTGCACCCTGCAAAACAAAACACACAAAATACAATCCCATCCCATGGCTAACTAAGAATACTCTACTCTGCATGAAGCTCCGTGATAAAGCTTGGAAACACTACCATAAAACCAAAACCACATCTACCCTTAATGAATACAAAACACTCCGTAACTAAGTAAGGAAACTTGTAACCTCAGATCGCAAAACCTATTTTTCCACACTCCAAACCAACCATAACTCTAATCCTAAAAAATTCTGGGATGGAATCTCCACTCTCCTCAACCCAGGTAATAAAGAGAACCCCTGCCCTGACTCAAATGCCTCCCATTTGGAACTAACTTCCCAATTTAACTCTTTCTTTATAGACTCCATAGCCAAACTAACATCATCCTTCACTAATAACCCAGTTTCCCCACATCAACCCCCACACATCCCTTTCACCTCTGTCAACTTCATATCCCAACCTCTTCCATTTTCCATGGCTCCCATTCCTGTCTCTGCTATAAAAAAAAACTACTAAAACTGAAACCTTTTTCTAATGCCCCTGGCAGCAAACCCTCTTACTTCCTAAAAATAGGAGCAGTAGCCATTGCCCTGCCTATCTGCATATTAATAAATTGATCATTTTCTGAATGTCATGTCCCCCAACTCTAGAAATAAGCTTTTATTATCCCACTTCATAAAGAGGGCAACAAAAATAACATCTCTAACTTCCGACCTATTGCTATCTTATCCCCTATTTCTAAACTTCTTGAAAAATTTATTCACTTGCAATTTCTTCCTTATCTCTTAAGAAATAACCTTCCTATTTGTACCCATGATCCAAGCACACAAACATTTTTAGCCCCTCTCTCTGCCCCTCCCTTACCTCTGCCTTCCAAATGCATCAACGAAATAGATGTCTAAGATCCAATTTTCAAAATCTTATTGAGCTACATAAACCTGTCCATCCACCAGACAATCATCTTCTATCCTTCTCCATAGCACGCCATTGGAACTCACTTCCACCACACATCTGTACCACTATCAAACTCTCTGCTTTCAAACTTTACTCTACTCCCACCTAAACTCAAAGTGGGAGTGCTCCTGTTCCCATCCTACATAGCTTTCTCAACCATAGTTACTCTCCGCAAGCTAATATATCTGCTAAAAAGCCACCTACTGTCTCATTACTCCTAACAATAACTGTTGGAACAATCATATTTTATAAGAAATGTAATTTGTATTGTTGTTACAACCTGTTACTCTGTAACTTCTTGTATTTCTATGTATATATTTGTCTTATTGCTATGTGTACTTTGGACTTCTCTGGAGCTTTTCTTCCCAGGACTCCATTGAAAACGGGTTCCTCATGGCCCAATGGACCATCCTGGCAAACAAACTGAAAATAAATAAATAAAATACGTGTAAGCAGGTCCAGGGAGTTTGTGTTTACAAATTCCAGGAATCTCTGTGCATGTACGGCTGGTGTCCTATAGGATTCCCAGTTAATAATGAGGTAATTAAAGTCACCCATGAATATGGTATTGAGTTGAATGGTCAGTGTTTCTAATAAGTTTAAATACATGGTATGGGTTTCCTTGGTCATAGAGGGGGGCCTATAGCTTTCAAGGAAGTGGTATTGGATTTTGCCTATGGTGATTTATACATGGAGCAGCTCAAGTGCATTGTCCTGTTTGACCAGTCTTGAAGTATATTTATTTTTGATGTAAATAGAGACACCTGCACCTTTAGTCCCTGCCTGTGAAGTAGTTGGCCTAAATGTGCACTGTTGCTGTGCTCTCTGTGGCTTTAAACCATGTCTCAGGGACCACACAGACATCAGCATTCTCAACAGTGAAGAGGGAGCTTCTAGGGAATGGAGTTTTTTTGTCTAGACTCCTAGCATTGAGCAGTAATACCTTTAGATTTTCTTTGTTTTGATTTGCTATGTGGGAAGTACTTTTAGTTTGGCTTTGCCTAAAAAATGCACTATGGGGGAAAGACAGTGTTTTAGCTAATATTTGAAAGCCTGGAGGGGAGAGGTGCATACTATTCCTGGCAAAGCAGTGTGGTCTGTTGTCCATCTCCTTCCATGCAGGCAAATATTGCACCCCCTTAGAATGACACCAGAAACTAAGCCAATTGTTAAAGTCAATCATCTTTTGTTCGTATTGTGGTATCATCCTTGGAGAAGGTAAAATGCTGCTTAAGGCTAGGGACATACCTGCCTGAGACATATAATCCAAGAGCTTTGTCATGTCTCTCTTCATATAGTCCAGGGAGGTATGTCTCAGGTAATTTACTCCCACGTGGACTATGACGGAATCATAACAGTACCTGTTGTTGAGAGACTTGTGTGATGTGGTGGAAATCAACTAGATTTCAAAGACAGGATCTGACTTTTAGACAGCCAAACTGATTTGGATCAAGGAAGTGTAGTTATCAGTTTCATTGTTTATAAGCTGTATGATTATGCATTTTGTGAACTTTAGATAAATCTGCCACGACTAAGGCATTATGATTACCAAGATCTGTCATGAGGGACCACCATTATGTAGTGGTACCATTATAGCAGACTTAGGTTGAACAGCTAAGCTATAATTATTGCTTATCAGGAGGCATCTGAGGATGTTATTTGGACCCATGGAGCTAGTTATCCTAGTTTAAATAAGTGCAGGTAGTATCTGATTTATGGTGACTTTGGGAAAAGGGGTAGTGTGTGGGAGGAATGATAAGGGGATTAGTGAGGTGAGAGGGTGAGGGTAAGTTGAATGTGTCAGCTAGGATGTTGGTGATGGCTTTATGACCATAATAGGTGGTACTGTTAAATATTGAGTTGGAGTACTGCAGTTTATCACAGCAGAGTTTCCTAATAGCTAAAGAAAATCTTCTGGTTGTTTTTGGAGGAAGTTGTTGTTGTTTATCTTTCGGCTTTTCTCGATTAGGTGTTGCCACAGCAGAAATGTGGTCCGTGAATGATTGGCAGTTGGCTTTTATGGTGTTGAGTTGCCAGCCCGACGCCCAACCTTCAACAAAGGCACACCCATACAACGCATGTCTTTCGAACGCCCACTCGACTGCAGGGAGGACATGCAGACTCCACACAGAAGGCACTCCCAACCCAAGCTGAGAATCAAAAGGGAGAACCTCTTCCTGTGAGGCAACAACGCTCCCGCTGCACCACCGTGGAATACTGGCAACTTTTAATTTCAATACAAACCTTGTATGTTATAACAATTCCCTTGAGATTGTTACTAGTTAGGTTTAAGTCCTTTTTATTCAAAGAAAGAGAGCTTTATTGTATATAATATGTTTTCTTCTTGTTATATGTTTTGTTATAAGAATTTTACCTTGTATATTTATTTTTAACTTTGACATTATAGTTATAATGGATAGAAACAGGTGCTTCAGTACAGCTACTGAGAAACCTTAATATGACTACATAGATGGCAGGAGAATTAGGAAGTATATGTTAAGATATTGGAATTGAGGTCATTGTTCTACATGCTGTGGCACTGGCATTTTGACTTGTTGTAACAGTCCCATTTGAACTTTCTCATTGTATGATACAAGATTAGCCTTAGAAAAGTCCATCAATACAGACGTGTTCATGAGGTTTATGGCACCAGTCTTAAGGGTAAAGATAACCTGATGGTCAAAATTTTCATAGTAGGAAATTATACATGGAAGAGACAAGTTGAGGAAGTATTTGTAAGAAAAACAAGGAAGATTTGCATCTCTGGTATTGTATTGTATTTATTTAATAGGTTTTTCATCTGGCTTAAGTAAACTTTGTACTAATTTTGGGAAATTGAAGAAGACCTATGGTTAGCACTAATGTGATAGCTGGTTGAGTTGAATATCAGTAAGGCCTACAACTGGTGATGTGGGACTTCATGAGAAATTATAGGATTATGAGTACATATTGATATGCCCCTATGGCTCCCACAGGGCTGGTCTGAATGCATAAATAGGTGCTAACCCAAGGTATGGAAGATGTGTTGTCAATACATTCTAATCATATTTTGATAAGTATACAAATATGGGTGTATTCAAAAATCCAAAAGGTTTATTATTTAAACTTATTAGCATTAAACTTTGCCACTTTACCATTAGTGATTAGGAATTGGTTACACTGGGATGTCCAGATGTCAAATTTTGGATTGGCAAAATGCAAAATATAAATTGTCAATAAACTATGTAAGACTGTAGTTGTAAAATGTAATGTGCTTGTTTACAAAGTGTTTTGTTTCAGTGTTATCTGGATAACTTTGCCTGTAAAATATTCCTAATTAACTCTGGGAAATGTTTTCCTATAAATGTTTGCAGTTACATTGTTCCCTGGTTATGTCATCTGTATGTCTTTTAAATTAACCCTTAGAAAGACCGTCATTGTTGTACTTATTGCTGTCATTACTCAATGAATATAATCATTCTTTGACTTGAAAAGGTCCTTGAGCCAGACTGCCTACTGCCAAACAACTCTATGAATAAATGCTCATTGTAGAAAATGTATTTAAGCCCTACTAAAATAAAAAAAGTTACTACCATCATTAGACTACTGGTAGATGTCAGCACATTTTAAATGTTTTTTATTGTTGATGTTTTGTACTTTTTGCTCCTGATCTCCTGTGGCCCAGTCAGGCCCTTTCCCACTAGTGGAATGGTTCATTTGCCACCCCGAAGGCAAGAGCCATGTTGCCCATTCATTCCTTAAAAGGGTGAGGGTTGAGTGGTAGGAGAAGTGCCAGTTTCACTTCCCAGGGAATTGTGGGGTTTTAATTTGGCACCATGCATGCTGCATCTTAATGAACTGTTCTGGAATAATCATAGCAATGCCTTTGGGAGCCAGGCTTTCCTTGTCTTTGCAAGAGGCATCTTCGTAATGGTCCTAGCACCTTTGAAGGCAAAGTGCCTCAATGACTTGTGTCTTCATCAGAGATTATCCATATACCCTGCATCCCAGGCACATGACTCTCAACATGCACTCCAGAAAATGTGAGTAGGCTTCATCTAATCCCCGCCCCCATATTTATCTGTCACACTGTCTCTATTTATCGTTGTACAGCGGTAGCATTGTTGCCTCACAGCAAGAGGTTCTCCTGTTCAATTCATGGCTGGAGTGCCTTCTGTGTGGAGTCTGCATGTCCTCCCCATGGTCGAGTAGCCTTCGAATGACATGCATAAATGGGCGTGCCTTCGCTGAAGGCTGGGCGTCGGGTTGGCAACTCGGCACCATAAAAATCTACTGCCAATCATTAGCGGACCGGAGTTCCACTGTGGCAACCCCTAACCGGGAAAAGCTGAAAATACAAAGAAACTCTAGACAACTCCACCAGCACCTGGGCCGCTAATTAGAACCCAGGTCAGTTAGGTTATGGTGAGGGTTTTATCCAGCTAACCAAATGAAACACCAGCACTATAGAGCATGAAAATCCAAATGTTATGGTATATACTCTGGGGAAAAAAAGATAAAAGAACAGTTTTGCTGAGTTTAACCTGACTTTGTCAGTTTATCTTGGAGTAAAATTTGAATTTTCATGCTTTTCAGTGCTAGAGTTTTGTTTGCATTTATCTTAGTTGGGCCCTGACACTGCAATATGGCTGCTATTTTGTGCATTATTTTGTTTTTGTTTTTATCAATCCACATGTTTTCCAAACAGCTCATATGGTCACTGATTCTTGTTAATTTTGATTAATTTTTTGTCTTTAATTCACCATGATGCTTCCAATGTACATTATGCTTCTATCACATCTCTAATTATACTGCTAACATTATATATGCTATAACTAAGACTATACTGAGTCTGGAAGGAAATGCTAGCCTATTTGTAAATGACTCAAAATGATGTGGCATAGCCAGTACTTAAAAAAACTGGAAGAATGGACCAAAAGACAGACGTGTGTGTGTGTGTGAGTGTGTGTGTGTGTGTGTGTGTGTGTGTGTGTGTATACATAGGTATAAATACACATTAAAAGTAAAAAAGAGAGAAGAGAGAGTTGCTTGGGAAATTTGCAGCTGAAGTGAGGCCTAAGCAAGGTCTGAGAGTATTGGTTTTAGATGAATTAATTATCACATAATTGTAATTGTTTTATTATAGGGAAATAGTGCATGTATTTAAAATACTGCAGGAATGTAGAACATCTGAATATATCTAGAGAGATACGAGGTGAAGGAATAACTCTGCTGAGGACTGCTATGATGATATGATCTGATGATGTAACTGAATGAACAGGGTTAACAAGTAGAATAATTGCAAAAAAGGGAAAGTAGCATTTGTGGAAAGGAAGAGGAAGAATGTGTAGAAGCTGCTATAGCACAATCAGGTTTAGAACAACGATCTTGCTGCTACTCTGGTTGGAATGGGAAAGCAATTTGGGCAGAGTAAAAATAAAAATATCTATATATCTATATATATATATATATATATATATATATATATATATATATATATATATCTATATCTATATATATATATATATATATATATATATATATCTATATATATATATGGATCCCTATCACAACACCGACACGCCACAAACCCGACACTCAAAACAACGACACCAAAACACCGAAAACTCACAAAACCGAACACCATAACACCGACACCCAAAACACCGACACACAAAACGTAAACTACTCATAACACACAACTATACATGCACTAACCCTAACCCAAACCCTAACCCTAAGGTCCGACACTACCGCATACTTACCCTACCCACACCCTAACCCTAACTCACTTAACCCGCCACTAAACCTACATTCCGTCACTATTGCACACTTACCCTACCAGCACCCTAACCCTAACTCACTTAACCCGCCACTACACCTAAAGTCCGTCACTACCACACACTGACCTTTCCCGCACCCTAACCCTAAATCCCACACTATCTCACACTTACCTGTCTGCTCCCTAACGCTAAATCCCTCACTATCGCACACTTACCTGTCTGCTTCCTAACGCTAAATCCCTCACTAGCACACACTTACCTGTCCGCTCCCTAATGCTAAATCCCTCACTAGCACTTGCTTACCTGTCTGCTCCCTAATGCTAAATCCCTCACTATCGCACACTTACCAACTCGCGCTCACACGTTGCCCATGTCGGTGTTTCGGCTGTCGCAATTTCACATTGTCGATCATCTGTCTCGTCGGTCTTCTCATGTCGATCTTCTTAGCGTCGGTGTTTCAGCATGTCGATGAAGTCAAGGGGACCCATATATATATATATATATATATATATATATATATATATATATATATATATGGTTCTACCTGACATAAACGAAACCCCAAAACACCGACAACGCAATCACCGAAACCACATAACCGACAGTACAAAAACACGAAACCCCACATGCCCGACAACGAAATAACCGACGGTACACAAACACGAAACCTCATACACTGCACACACCACAATCACAACAATCAACAAATAAAACACATTCCCCATCCAAAAACCACATACACAACACAAGCACACCAAAATCCCTACAAACCCACACTAAACCTCACATACACAACTACCTACAACCCTAACCCAAACCCTAACCCTAAGGTCCGTCACTACCGCACCCTTACCTGACCCGCTCCCTAACCCTAACTCACTTATCCCGCCCCTAACCCAAACACAATCACTACCGCACACTTACCTGACCTCCTAACCCTAACTCACTTAACCCACCCCTATCCCCACAGACCGTCAATATCCACACTTACCTTACTCGCACCCTAACGTCCGTCACTACCGCATACTTACACAGCCTTTTCCCATGTCGGCATCCTCGGCATCGGTGCTTTCATCCATCGGGTAGGTCTTCTGCACTGTCGATCTTCTGGGTCCCGTCGCGTCAGTCTTCTCAACTTTCGATCTTCTCGGGCTCGCGATTTCCGTGTCGATGTTCCGGCGTGTCGTCTAACTGAGGTAGAACCATATGTGTTCTTGTGAAAAAAAAGTTGTTGTTCTGGTCTTGCCCTAACTTTGGTAGGTCTCTGTATTTGCACACAGTGCAGGCTGGAGAAGTTGTTTGACCGCAACTGAGCTACAAAATATAAGTATCTTTTGATTATTTTTACAGATTACTGTTTTTATAATTTAATATATATAAAGCACTTTGTCTATTCAGAATCTTCACAAATCCTTATCTGTTTAAAAACTTTCAGTAGTGCTTTTATTTTGTTCCACCCTCCCTCCCTGTTGGTGTCTTGCTCTTATACTTGGTGGCTTTGCAGTTGCCCGCCCCTACTGTGACACACCTCCCAGTCTAGTGTCATTAGCTCATTCTTCTTAATACAGAGAGAACATTTGATAAGGCCTTCTGTTCCTCCTTTTTCCCTTTTCAAAAAGTAAAACAAAACTTTTTTTTTTCTTTTTCGCCTGAACCTTCTTGTGTTCTGACTGTCCTTCTCAAACATATTGGAAATATACAGTATATTTCAGGGCATTTGTTATAACTGTATTTGCTATAACTGATTTAAGTATTTTTTCTGGCTTTTGAATATTTACTGCTTAGCGACTGCATCTTAGCCTGTTTATACAGCTCTGCATTCTATTTAAACTGTTTTTGTGTTAACTGTTTTGCACTCTTAAAAGTTATTTGTTGCTTAATTTTACCTGTAGGCTAACACACTCAAGTGTGCTAGCTTAAAAGCATTTATAGCATTTACTGTCTGTTTTTTTCCTTGTCTCTGTAAAAAAAATAAAATCTCTTGTTTTCCCACCTTACTGAACTAGAGTAGTCCAGTTTCAGAGTTGCTGATCCCTGGGCTTTGTTTTTAGTTCCTGTTACTGATCCATTGCCTTATTAGGAAGGAGGGAAGTTTCTTTGCTTACCAGTGGGAGTGGGAAGCACTGAGCAGCCTTTTCGGTGAAATTTCAGCCAGAAACTAGAAGACGATTGGTCTATATGGGCGAATTGCTAGCTCCTTTCAACCCCCTGCTATAAAACACGCTAAACACGCGTTTTCCAGCTAGTACCAACTCAGCACAGATCCTCGTGGTGGCCTGCAGAGTGATCCAAGCAGCAGAGAGCTGAAAGAGTGACTTTCTACCAGATATAAGTATTTTTGTGGCTTTCCCACTGTTATTAAGCTAGCGACTGCATTTTCGCCTGTTTTACTGCTACTTTAAGTGATTTCTGCATTTTACACTGTTTATTGCACTTTAAGTTACTAATTGTTGCAAATTGTTTCTGTAGGCTACACACTAAAGTGCGCTAGCCGATTTACAGCATTTATAGCATTTACTGTCTGTTTTTTTCCTTATCTCTGTAATAAAACAAAAAATCTCTTGTTTTCCTTACTGAACTAGAGTAGTCCAGTTTCAGAGTTGCTGATCCCTGGGCTTTGTTTTTAGTTCCTGTTACTGATCCATTGCCTTATTAGGAAGGAGGGAAGTTTCTTTGCTTACCAGTGGGAGTGGGAAGCACTGAGCAGCCTTTTTGTCCGAATTGGTGAAATTTCAGCCAGAAACTAGTAGTCCATTGGTCGTTTTGGGCCAATTCCTAGCTCCTTTCAGCCCCCTGCTATAAAACACGCTAAACACGCGTTTTCCAGCTAGTACCAACTCAGCACAGATCCTCGTGGTGGCCTGCAGAGTGATCCAAGCAGCAGAGAGCTGAAAGAGTGACTTTCTACCAGATATAAGTATTTTTGTGGCTTTCCCACTGTTATTAAGCTAGCGACTGCATTTCCTGTTTTACTGCTACTTTAAGTGATTTCTGCATTTTACACTGTTTATTGCACTTTAAGTTACTAATTGTTGCAAATTGTTTCTGTAGGCTACACACTAAAGTGCGCTAGCCGATTTACAGCATTTATAGCATTTACTGTCTGTTTTTTTCCTTATCTCTGTAATAAAACAAAAATCTCTTGTTTTCCTACTGAACTAGAGTAGTCCAGTTTCAGAGTTGCTGATCCCTGGGCTTTGTGTTTAGTTCCTGTTACTGATCCATTGCCTTATTAGGAAGGAGGGAAGTTTCTTTGCTTACCAGTGGGAGTGGAAGCACTGAGCGGCTTTTTTGTCCGATTTGGTGAAGTTTCAGCCAGAAACTAGTAGTCCATTGGTCGTTTTGGGCCAATTCTAGCTCCTTCAGCCCCTGCTATAAAACACGCTTAGCGTAAAGCTGATTTAAGCAGCTGAGTTGCCACTGTTGCACACAAGAGCAGTGGCGGTTAAACAAGGTTAAACTATTCGGCCATCTAAATTCCACTCTTCAAATTTTCCCTTAGAACTACCTTCCTCGAGCTGTACTGCTGATCTAACCAGCATATCCTATAACTGAAAAGTTCATCTCTACTTGATTCCCAAGTAGACTATTCTCTATCTGTAAAGCCTAGCACTTACTCCTACAGTACTTGCACCTTGATAAAGCACTCTTATTATAGATAGTACCCCACCAGCCTAAAACTCGTGATTTCCGGAGTCCTTTGAAAGTCTCTTTATCTACTACTTCTAGTATGTCGAGGATCAGTTGCTAGTGTCCTCTCCAGCTCAACTGGTGAACCTGGGAATATTGAGGCAATGTTACAATTGCCTCATGTACACAGACAATCCTCTCCTTCTCCCACAAAACACAAATACATGTGAGAGATGCAACTATACGGCCAAACTGGAGGCTGAGCTCTCTCAACATAGGACTGGCAAGACCAGACAGGAGGAGAAGGTAACCACACACAATACATACCCAGTCACACATGGTACCATCACAACTTCAAATCATACACATACTCACACAAAGACATACTGGAGGCTCTGATCAAAAATTTACCAAAACAGCAGAGGCCACCAAAGCAGACACCCAAACAACTACCACCTCACGACCCAACACATGCAACACATAGACCACACAGTCAGAGTGTCAAACAGTCACAGCCCTTAAGGCCAAACAAAATGCCAGACACACTTGTCATTGGTGATTCCATAGTCAGACACACTGACGTCCCGCTCACCAGACTGAGTAAGGAGAAGGTCACAGTAAGCTGCCTGTCGGGCGCTAGAATCCGCCACATAACGCAAGCACTCAGGTCTCTAAACAGCAGGTACAAGTACGACTCAGTCATTGTCCACGCTGGTGTCAACGACCTGAGATGTACCTCCTTGGACTACATGAAAAGGGACATCGAGGAGCTCTCTGATTATGTAGCCCAGGCAGGTATGACCCTGACCTTGAGCAGTATCCTACCTTCACCTAGAATGATGCCACAATACAGTGATAAGATGATCAGCTTTAATAATTGGCTTAAATTCTGGTGTCATTCAAAGGGGATCAATGTCTGTCTGCCTGGGATGACATGCTGGACAAGCCACGCTGCCGCAAGGGGCGGCTTGCACCTGTCACCCTGGGCTTCGGATATTGGCAAAGGCTCTTGCCACCCCATAGTGCCTTTTTAGGCAAGGCTCAAATTCTAAACCTACCACCCTAGAACACCAAAAGGAAAAAACTAAGGGTAATGCTGCTCAATGCCAGAAGTCTCACTCTCAAGATGCACGCACTCGAGGCCCTTCTCAATATGGAGAACATCGATGTCTGTGCTGTGACAGAAACCTGGTTCAAGGCTCCTGAGAGCACCCCAGCACTAACAGGTTTCACATCATATCATGTGTTCCGGCCCCAAAATCCGGACAACACCAAGAAAGGAGGGGGGGTGTCCATATTCATAAAGGACACCCACACCTCAAGGTTGGTGGCAACGCACGATGCATCGGAGACCATCCAGGTGCAATTAACCATAGGCAAGACTGTTCTGCAATTTGTAGCATGTTACAGGCCACCCTCTCAAACTCAGGAACCTCACATGGCCTTCCTGAAAACATTGGAGGGGATAAATGTATCTCCAAACACCATCATACTAGGTGACTTCAACTACCCAAATATAGACTGGGAACACTACTCAAGCCCGAACACTCTTACCCAAAGATTCCTGGAGTTCATAAACTCAAATGCCATGGAACAACTAGTCACCATCCCCACAAGAGGAGAAAACATACTTGATCTCATCATCACGAACATGGGATCAAAATGTTCAACACCGGAAGTATACCCCTCACTGGTGAGATCAGATCATAAACTAATCTCGCTGGAGGTCCTCATCCCACCCCACCTGAAACAAAAAGACCACAGTGAAAAACTTCTCAAAAGCCAATTTCACACTTCTAAAAACTAGTGTGGTCTCCTTTAAGGCCCCTGAGCCAGTGGTAAACATTACTCAAACCGCTGAATCACTTACAAATGCCTTCTACCAGCACCTACAGGACTTCATGGATCAGGCAATCCCAAACAAAACTAAGACTCTCTGTACCAAAGGCAAGCGTCCAGTCTGGTGGACCCCAGCCATAAACAAGCTCTACAACAAAAGGAGGAAGCTACTACAAGATAGAGCAAAATCCTTGAAAGGTAAGACACCTTTGATCATTATAAGTAAAAAACTAAGAGCTCTCATAAAATCATCCAAGGCAAATTTTGAGAGAAAAATCGCCAAGGACTCTAAAGACAATCATAAGGCCTTCTTTAGCTATGTTAGAAACCTAGGAGGAAACTCCCAGATATGCTCAGAATTAGTTCAAAATGATGTTAAAATTACTGAACCTACACACATTGCTAACATACTGGCTGACAGGTTCAGTGCAAACTTCTCCCAAAGGAGAGATATCTATTCCAGAGGATTGTAGCCCCAAACATCTCCAACGCCCAGGTGAGAACTGCCCTCACTAAGGCAAAAACACAGCATCCATGGGACCGGATGGTGTCCCTGGCTGTGTGCTTCATGAACTCAACAAGGAATTAAACCCACAGTTAGGACAGCTGTTTAATCTTAGCCTCACCTCAGGATCATTACCCAAGGAGTGGACTGTGGTCCCACTTCATAAGGCGGTGCCTCCACAGACCCTGGAAATTACCGCCCCATTAGCTTGACAAGCCTTATCTGCAAAGCCATGGAGAGGATCATAATGGAACTCATAAATAAAGACATAGGGAACTTGCAGACTTTGGATCCAACCCAGTTTGGCTTTGTCAAAGGCAGATCCTGCCTCTTAAACTTGGTTGACTTTTGAGACAGTCACCAAGGCCATTGATGAGGAAAGGCAGTCCATACAGCCTACCTCGACCTGGCAAAGGCCTTGACACAATACCCCACTCAGGTATCATCGAAAAACTCATCAGCTTGAATGTAAACCCATACATCACAAGATGGGTTGCAAACTGGCTAAGTGACAGAACCCACAGGGTCAGAGTTGCTGGAGCCATGTCAGACTCAAAGCCTGTCACAAGTGGTGTCCCACAGGGCTCAGTCCTGGGTCCACTCTTGTTCGGCATCTACTTTTCTGAAGTACAAGCAAACACAGGAGGGTTATGGCTGACAAAGTTTGCAGATGACTGCAAACTGGGCGCTATAGTCGAAAACACATCTGACACAGATATCCTCCAGAAGGGCCTCACATTAATGGATAACTGGTGCCAGAGCCATGGCCTGAAGTTAAACGCCAAAAAATGCATAGTCATACCCTTCGGGAAAAACAAGGTTACCCCTAGCTACCATATAGGTGGCAATCCACTGAGCACAGAAAAAGTCATCAGGGATCTGGGGACCCAAGTTGACAGTAGCCTTTCGTTTGACACTCATGTTGCTAAAGTAGTTAGGAAAACCTTCTATATCGCCCTCCTGATCATGAAGGGATTCACATCTAGATCAAGGGAGGTCATCGTCCCCCTGTACTCATCACTCATTAGACCTATGATTGAGTACAATGCCCCATTTGGAATGTATCTGACCAGACACCTGCTGCAGCTTGAAAGGCCCCAAAAGTTCCTCACCAAAAGGATAAAGGGTCACAAAAATATGTCTTATGCTGCCCGACTGAAAGAACTCCAGCTCTATTCAGTCTCATACCACTTGCTCAGAGGTGACCTGTGCCTGACATATAAGGCCATGTCAAACCCAGATTTGATGAATATGCTTCACCTCAAAAAAATCTAGATCCCTCAGAACCACAAGGGCGGAGACTTAAACCTTGACACGGTTATAAATAGAACGTGCTGGAGGGACAGATTCATCACCCAGAGACTCCTATGCTGTGGAACAAAATCCCGGTACATGTGAGGCAGAGCACCTCGCTGGCCTTGTTCAAGAGGAATCTTGACCAATGGATGGGAGATCGCAGATATACCCCAGGGATTACTTCAGTGTCACTGCTTGACAGAGGCACAGAAAAATGATAGGCATAGTTTTTATTCAAACTAAAGGGGTGGCGAAAGCCACATAACTATGGGCTAGGCTTATAAATGCCCTTGGGCAGATAGCCTAGTATGAACCTATGAACCTATATATATATATATATATATATATATATATATATATATATATATACACACACACACACACACACACACACACACACACACATATATATATATATATATATATATAAAAACATAGATAAGTGTATGTGTGTGTGTGTGTGTGTTAAACTTCTCATTTCAGTAAGGGACTTTTGCCTTTTAAGACAGCATTTAGGCAGGAAGTGGTGCATTTTGTTGGCCTTGTAAGCTACTGCAAGCATTTGGAGTAGCTAAAAAAAGGTTTTTGGATGTTCTTATTTTCTGTAAATGCACCTTGACACCATTTTCTGTGTGCATACTGAGGCCTTTCATATTGAGGTTGTGATATTATCGTGGCCATATATCAGGCTGCTGATGATGTAGGAACAGAAAAATGCAGCAGGAAGCAAAGAAAAGGTAGGGAGGCTGTGGGTGTCAGATATGTGACATTAGAAGCACAACAAGCTGTGGTGAGGAACTGGACACCAAAAGTGAGAGGTGCTATTTTGCACATAGGTTCAGGGTGTCACAATCATCTATTTATGGCTGACATTTTTTTTTGTCAAATGCTATTTTTTCGAAGAGAAAAAAATCTGTTATTGAAAATCAGCTGATCATACAAGATAGCTTTTTCATGTGAGAGATTACACTACAGTGGGGTTTGGGCAATTTGCACTTTTTCCACCATAGTGCAGTCTTGGAGTTGGATTATATAATTAGCATGGCTGTAGGGAGGCATTCCTCCCACAAAAAACAAAATGTTTAAATTACTTTTTATTTTTTAATTTTTGTTTGGTTGATGAGTATGATGTGTGGTGCTTAATACTGAAATAGCAGATAACTAAATGGTCAAAATGTTGAGAGAATGTTTCATCAGGTATTATGAGAAGGGTTAGAGGGGAAGACATAATTTGACCATGTGTGTGAGAGTTGTGGTTAGGCTTGAGGGTAGGTTTTCTATGTTTATGTATGAGAGAATGTTTTTTAAAGTTAAGGCCAGGTTTAGGTAAGAGGATAGATGTAGTGGTGTTAGTGTGCGTTTGTGCATGTTTGTGTGTCTGACTGTATTTTGTGTAGAAGCAGTGATAAAGGTGTAGAATTAGGATTGGGGAAGGGACAGTGTTAAGGTTAGCACCCATTACTAAGGTGCTGCAGGGGATGGAGCTGAACCATAATGCTGCCTCTTCACCCATCCCTTTATTATTATTATTCAGACAAATCTGAGGCTTAGGGAGGTCAATCTTTGTGTTCAAACTTGTTAACGCCTTTTTTAAACATGACATTAATAGCATTCAATCATATAGAAGACTATATATATATATATATATATATATATGTGTGTGTGTGTGTGTGTGTGTGTGTGTGTGTGTGTGTGTTTACTATCATTTCCATGAAGTGACTTCCATCATAGATGGCAACATTGAAAGGCAGTTTTCCAAGAGGTTAGACCTTGAACTGAAAGTCAGCGAACTACAACATCGCAGATTGAATGGTGCATGTACTCCAATCGCTGCATTTCCAAACAGAGAATGTCGAACCATCGTTTGACAAGGGGTCGGAATGACATTTTTATTTTCAGCATTCTGGTTCAGCGATGTTAGCATTTGATGGATGTCACTTTGTGGAAATAATAGTAAACCTATATATATATATATATATATATATATATATATATATAATAGATACACAGAAACACATTTATATGTATATAAAAATATTTACAATTGAAAAAAGATGCTGCTCTAGAACTTTTTATTATGTGTTCCAGCTTTCTGAATGTGTTAATATAAAACATCATGTATAGTTAATCATATTGCCATCATTTGCTGGACATTTAAAATTGAAGAATCTGATTAGGAGTCCATGAATCTGAAGTATAAAAGGAGCAGAATCAGAGAGAGGTGTCTTATATAGTTAAACTCATAAAATCATTAACAGATAATTACTGTAAATAAATAAAAATTAAAAGTAATGCAGGCTAATTTCCAGTGTTGAGTGTTTCAGTCTTTATTTTTGAACTTGAATGCATTTAATAGTTTACTGGATTATTGAGGCTTGATTTTATTTTGGTGGCTAATTTCTTCACTGCTGTCTAGTTTGCTTAATGAAAAGGAAGACTGGTAGCTTACAGCAGCCACAAGAGGAAGAAAAGGTGGATGAGAACCAGAGGATGGGGGAATGGATGTCAAGGTAGGGATGGGGATGCAATGTAGGCATGACAGGGGTGTATAATTATGCCTTAATTTCTGTCTTGGTCCCTATGCCTTTTTTCCTCTCTCAAAAGGCATACTCATGTCCTTCATTTGTTGCAGGGTTCACTATCCAGCATTAGCTAGGTGCTATCTGCTTACTCTAATTGTAGACAATAGCAGAGTATTTTTAAAGCAAATGGGACTTCATTTTCCTCATCTGTCTTATGTTACCTGATGCATGGATATCCATGTTAGCATACCACTTTAACTGTAAGTACTCCTACCCACAAAACGATACATTTCCGAGTCTTGCCAGCTCTGTAAAGTACGTATATCTATATCTTTATATTTATATCAGTATCTACATGTATATTTTGAAGGCTGGTATTACAGAATAATGCTTTTAAATTTAATAACAAGTGGTATTTACAGGTCAGGGGTACAGCTATGGGGGCTACTTTTGCCCCCATATATGCTGACCTGTTTATGGGTTATTTAGAAGCCAAATATATCTACAGAGAGGATTTCTTATATTCTAGAAATCTTATTATGTGGCGTCGATATTTAGACGACTGTTGGGTTGTATGGCAGGGGAGTTTGCATCTATGGGATACTTTTGAGCAGTATTTGAATGCCAGTGAATGTGGAATTAAATGTATTGGCAAATTGGATTTATTTACAGTGGATTTTTTAGATGTTAATGTAACCAAAGTACTTGATGGTACAGTGGTTACTTCACTGTATCGTAAACCATTTTGAAAAAATTCCATCCTGCATGCCCACAGTTGTCATCCACCTCATAGTATTATTAATATTCCAATGGCTCAGTTTCAAAGAATAAAAAGAATATGTTCTAATCCTAGTGATTACGATAAACAAGCAATTGATCTAAAACAAAGGTTTTTGGCTCGTGGCTATCCTAGTAATATTATTGAGAAGGCCTATAATAAGGTTAATGGCATGGATAGAGATTTATTGTTGCAGGATAGAAAACGTCCTAGTGGGGGTCAATCTAAGAGAGTGAGATTTGTTACGACATATGCTAATAATACTTCCAAGATTAAGGAAATAATTTCCAGATATTGGAATGTATTACATATGGATCCGTTCTTCTCCACTTTGTTAAAGTCTAGATGTGAATTTGCATATAGAAAAGGTAAATCAATAGGGCAATATTTGTCTACTTTCAAAAAAGGTATTTACTTTAAAGAGGAAGCTGGAATTAAGATCGCAGGAAGTACATACTGTGGCCATTGTAAGTTCAGTAAACTGATGTCCAAAACAGGTTCTTTCACTTCCATTAATACCAGAAAGGTATATGATATTAAATGTCTTATCACATGCACTAGTTCTTGGGTGGTCTACATGGCCATATGTCAATGTGGGGCATTTTATGTAGGACAGACTTCTGGTCCATTAAAACAGAGGATTGCCCTTCATGTTAGTGACATAAAATGCAAAAGGACACGTAGTGCTTTATACAAACATATTCTGGTACATTCGACAGCACATTTTATATTTGTAGGAATTGACAGGATAATTATATCTTGTAATAATGATATAGCTAGGCATAATATGTTGACATCTAAAGAACGAAGATGGATAGTTAATTTGGGGGCTCTTTTTAAGCCGGGTCTAAATGATCATTGGTAATATAGAAAAAAATAATATGGGGTAAGTTACTCCCCTGTTTTGTAGTTTTTTCAGGCCCCCTTTAGAATATATTGTATATAAAATATGATGTTAGATACATTGGTCTAGCTGTTTTAGTAGGCTATCAGCCTAGTAGTTTTTAGGGTTTATGTGTACATTCACTATAATATTGTATTTGAGTGAGTTTCAAAATACCCAATTAGTTATCATGTGCTGGTTGATTAGGTCTCCATATTTGCCATAAAAGTATGGGTTATGTATTTCCACTGATTTACAATATGGTGTAATTAAAAAGATTGATATCTCTTTAAGTGTGAAGATATTATAAACTGGACGTACATGCGTTGTGTATCACACTGATGACGCTTTTGTAAGTGAAACCGGTCTGTGGGGCAGACTGTGTAGCAATAAACTGCTTGTACTCTCGTTGCCTGCCTTACTTTATTTGAGTGCTGAAAGTGGTTTTGGGACTATTCATATGGTTTTTCCAAGCACCTTGGCTGGATACGTGCACCACAGTTTTTGGGTATTGTATATATATATATATATATATATATATATATATATAGATATATATATATATATATATATATATATATATCTATATATATATATATATATATATATATATATATATATATAGAGAGAGAGAGAGAGAGAGAGGGTGGGGGGAAGAGAAAGAGAGAGAGTTGGGATATATTAATGCATATGCATTATTGCAGGGTGACAAGAAATTTGGATAAGGTGGAGAAAATAATTTTAATGGGAATTAAGTGACAATTTCAAAGGCTGTGTGTCTGGAGGAAGCATTGTAGTTCACATTTATTATCTAGTATGTCCACAGTGTGCACCCAATGCAACATGTCCTATAGCTTTTCTGACACAGAGTGAGGTAGAGTAAGAGTTTCCAGGTAAATATCTTGATGTTAGTGTGGTAAATATCTTGATGTTAGTGTACCTTGGGGCTGACAATTTCTTTGAGAGATCAGAATGATACCACATACCCCAGCTAGAGTGGGGCAAAGCAAATGTAGGCAATACTGAGCACTAGACCTGTACATTGAGGTACATTGAGATGCATTGGAGATGAAGCCCATCTATTTTATCCCTTTTTTGATATGATTGCGTAAGTTACAAAAAGCTATGGATCTGGTGTAACAGGTGTATAATGATACACCTCATCATTAAAAAAAAAATTTCAAACTTAATGGTTTGTAATACAGTATGAGAGGATACTGGAGTGAATGAACATCAACGGTTTTACAGGCTGCCGCTTGACGTCAGGGTATGGTGCATTTCAACAATTCAGTAGTTAATCGCTTCTGCACTGTTTGTTTTCACTATGTTTCTGTTAGGTGAGCTGTATTTCATAAACCAAGGTTTGTGTCATTTAGCAGTTCATACATTATGGATTAATTTTGATCATATAAGAAGGTGAGGCTATCATGAAGTTAAAGTGGTTATGATATCTGGAGTACTAGCTGCTTTGTTTATTGTCACACACTATTTCTTTGTTTGTTTGTTTATTTATATATGTATGTAAGTATGTGATTTGAGAACCTGGTAGGAAGACTAAATCAAGCCATTCCCTCTCCAAGTGGTCATAACACCGTGCACATGTAGTTGCTTTTAATAACTGGAATAGGCTATTATATATTACAGAGGTAGGTACAAGCTTATTCAGAAATACTAGTGGAACTAATACAGGTTGTTATTTGTGCAATAGTTATGTAAGCATAAACCTAATAATTTAAAAAGTAGGAGGAGGACGGTGTACCCTAGTTTAACAGTCAGCTGTTAGACTAGTTAGTAAGAAAAATACTACAAAAATAGGTAACAATGACTCACTTAACCACAGTATGGCAATAAAAAGTGTATAAGGGAGAAATATTCATTAAGGGAATAAAATGAAAATGTTACAGTGAGTATGGTTTAGTTGTGAGGAGTGTGGTTCCTGAAAAGAAGAATTAGATAGAGTCTCAAGAGCTTAAGATATAGGTTTAGCTTAGCAAAAGAAGTAGTAAGATTCATTTAGAATTAATTTATTGATTAATTTATGATAGTGTGGTGAATAATATGTAGTGGTTGATAAGGACTTCAGAGTAACATTGATAGAAGCAATGATGTTCAACCGCATAGGTTTATAAGTAAATAATAGGCAAGTAGTTAGCAGGCAATTTCACAACTAACCAATAACTAGATAGTGACTAAAACTGCGAATCAAACAGTCTACCTTGTGTCTGTGAAGCAAACACCTTAACCATTATGCCAACACCCAAACTCTGTATTTTAAAGGAATGAGA
The DNA here is from genome assembly GCF_019279795.1 of Protopterus annectens. Classification (NCBI taxonomy): domain Eukaryota; kingdom Metazoa; phylum Chordata; order Ceratodontiformes; family Protopteridae; genus Protopterus; species Protopterus annectens. Next base: position 589,235,736 of record NC_056748.1, read on the forward strand.
AAATAGAACACTGTATAAGCAGAAAGATCACTGGGTACTTTTTCGTTAACGGGGCAACAATCATACCAGGACATACAGACTGAAAAATGTTAGTTACGAGATGATGTTGATTGAGTTAGTTTGTTTTGTTGTTCCACTGTTGGTTATTAAATTACTCACAGCCTTAATTCATAATATTTTTTTACTGAAAAACATGTTTAAAGTACAAATTTGTGTTAGGGTATAGCTGTAACAAAGTAATGTATTTAGGGGATTGTGAATGTCATTTACCCCGTCAGTTCTAGTAGCATACTTTATACGCTTAAACCCTTAACAGATTTTCCCTTGAAAAATTAAAAAAAGATACTAAATATGATAATAAGCTTTTCTGAATCACCACCACTAATGGCCTGGTTGCTCAGTACATGTGACACAATCTAGTTTACGAGCGATGGTTCGCCAATGCGGAAATGAAAAAAATTGTATCAGTAAGACTTGGAAAGTCTCGTCTGTTCAGATAAAAATACAGTGCTTACATTTGTGGATAATTCCGTTACAAAGCGTGAGTGTGTTACATATTTTATTGAGTGACAGTTTTGCATGGCCCTCTCTGTATTGTGTCAGTGAGACTTGGATAGTCTGTCAGTTTGTTCAGTGGAACGTAAAGTGCTTACATTTCTGGATTATTTCTCTACAGTCCTTTACTACACCTTGAACACTAACATACATGTTGGGCTAATGAGCCATTCAATGGTGTGAGTGTGTGTTACAAATTTTATTGAATGACGGCTTTTGTGTGTGGCTTGTTGTTGTGCAGCTTAGAAGATCTGTAGTTAAACTGCCAAGTGCCAAAATGGGCTACAGACAAGAATCTGTACAAGTATAATTATGTTATATTCATGGAAATGTAGTGGAAATACAGGAATTTTAAATGAGTACCAACTAGGCTTAATAAATCACTTTGTGAATAATGCTGTAAATGTGTGTGATGCAGGTATCAACAGTCATATTTTAAACGCGATCGTTAAGTTGAAATCAAGTGCCTTTTCATGTCTTTTAACCAGATGTATGTAAAAATTAGAAATATCATCTCCTTTTTCAGTTATTAAGCAGTAAAATAGTTATACAAACATATGGTTATAATAAGACTAAAAAGACATGGCAGGTGACTGGATTCAGACCTCAGCAACTATGTCTGAAGTGTTGCCCCGATAACGGAAAAGTACCGATCACTGGAATTCTAAAATTGGCAGATATCACTTGAAAGGCAGAAAGATCACTGGAATTCTAGAACTGGCAGATATCAATTGAAAGGCAGTTATCAGTAGTAATGTGAATTCTTAAGGAATGGTCTCAGTAGTATGGTGTGGTTTGAACCAGAAGAAGAGAGAAGGTTGCATTCAGAATATTTTATGCCATTTCCAAAAGAATCAGTTCAGGACAGGGAGTGAATAGCGTTAACACCATTACATTCATTGGCTATTTTTTTATCTGTTTGAGTGTTCCACAGTTTAGGATATCATCTCCATTTTAGGATATTATCTGCGGAGTTACATGGTGGATACTTTCTGCAACTTACATGCTCCCCTGATGTCACCGTGCCACATAAGAATGTCTCATTAGCTGGTATTCCATCTGTCAAATGATGTCCACTTTTTTCATCATTTCTTTTTTTCTTGCCAGACCATAAGTGGTGCTTGTATTAAGTGAGTCAAGTGGTGGAGATAGTACTCTAGAGAATATATACAGCAGTAATATATTCTAGGAAAGCAAGAAGTAATTCTGTGAATGGAAAGTTGTTTACCTGCATTGCAGTTTTAGGCATTAGGTATTATATACATATCTTACTGAAACAAGATATCCTCATTGAACCAGTGTATTTGCTACCCCCTTACAGAGAATAAGAATACAAATCTTCCGGTTTGCTATCTACAGGGATGTGTAACAGCATATATATGAATTTAGACAGTGGGGTAGTGTAGTTAGAGACACCTTTGACTTTTAGTTCCATAATTTCCTTGTCATGATCTAAAAGCAAGGTTTGAAGCACTAAGTATTTAGTGGAAGTTGTAGGCAGGAGGAGGAAATAAAGATAGTACATACAGACTGATACATTTATGCTATGTACACAGACAGTCCGAATGGAGAGAGAAGTCACCAAGCAAAGGAGAGTAGTATTGCTGAAACTGAATTCATCCTCAAGGTTTGGTGAGTACCTTCAAGAGGTGGACCCTCTTTTTCACAAAATCTCACCAAGATAACACTGATATATACACTGTATTTTATATAGCATATATCATGGACAGAAGTAGGTCAAAAATAAAAAAAAAAAGATAGCTGGGTGCGCAAGACCCAAGAAGAAAAAGTGCCCAATCCTGGTAGGTGCACTAATGCCAGGGCTAGAAAAAATGACAGTGTAGACTCCTCAAAACATAGAAACATTCCTACAATGGGGCCAGGCCAGACCCAGTGGGAGGATGCCCCCCCCCTGTTGTAGAAGGAAGTAACAGTCCACAAAAATCAAAAAAACTGATAGGCCAAAGAAGAGCCATAAAAGCAATAGATCAGACTAGTGAGGATAAGAAAGAAATTATGTATTGTTACTATTATCCAAAAAGCCCAGAATTTACAGACACAATATATACAAAAAGATTGAGAGAGAAATACAAGAAAGAAAAATACTTGCACAAGAAAAACTGTCACAAGCCTCAAATAAAAATTTGTGTTCATTAACACAACAGATTTGTGAAAAACATTATATACACCAATAAATTTGATCTGTTTGGAAAAAGAAGCATCTGAGGAAGTGTGAAAATATAAACAACAAACCCTAAAGATTTTTGAAATGCACAAAAAAAGAAATATGGACATGGGAAAAGGAGAAATTTGATCTGGTACAATATTTATGTAAAGTCAAAAGCCAAATTAATCAATAAAAAAGGCATCCTCAAAAATATTCAAAGAGAAGTTCAGGCAAAGGCATCCAAATATGGAAAATTTCACAATAAAAAAATAACATCACAAGGAGGAAATGTAGTAAAGAAGATTAGTAAAGTAGAAGTTAAAAAAATAGAAGCTGAAGTTATGCAAAGTGAAGGATTTGATGTAGAAGGTCTAACACAGGTTACATCACAGCATGATGGAACAAGTCCCCAAAGTAAGAAGAAACATGAAGATCAGGGGACATCTGAAGAAGAAATATGGACATGGGGAAGAAAAATAGATTTAATATAGTGTAATATTTATACAAAGGAGAAAGCAAAACTAACCAATGCAAAAAGAGCAGCACCAAAGATAATTGAATGGAAATACAGGCAAAGGAATCCAGACATGGAAAGCTTTACAATATAAAAAATAAGAAGACAAAGAGGAAAAGTAGAAAAGGAGATTAGTAATAGAGAAGTTAAAGAATCAGAGACTGGGGTTATGGAGTACCTGTGAAGTGAAGGATTCACTGTAGAAAGTCTAACTCAGAAAGCACCACAGCAGGATAGAGCAATAAACATCCAAATTAAGGAGAAACCAGTAGAATGGGAAGCAACTGAGTAGTTGCCATATGAAGATATTTTGGAACATTTCACAGGAAACCAGTATAAATGTTCACTTGAAGCTGGATAGCAAGGGAAGGAACAGGAAACTGTGGCAACTCTGATGCAGTCAATGTTGAGGAGGGATAGGACAGTGACTTCCCATATGATAGAGTGATGGATGACACAGGAAATTGGAAGAGAACGTGCCACAGGAAGATGCTATAGAACACTCTATAGAATGCTAGCAGAAAATGGAAAACAAAAATGTGCCCTTAGTTTAGAGGAAAATGAGCTAAGAGAAGAGTTGCTTGATTTAATAGAGATAGATGTATTAAGATCAATGAAAGAAATAGACTACAGAAGATCAATGTTGTGTCTTTCGGCTTTTCCCGGTTAGGGGTCACCACAGCGGAACACCGGTCCTCTAATAATTGGCAGTAGATTTTTACGTGCCGAGTTGCCAGCTCTGATGCACAACCTTCAACGAAGGTACGTCCATTCATGCATGTCTCCACACAGAAGACGCTCTAGCTGAGAATCGAACAGGACAACGTCTTACTGTGAGGCGACAACACTACCGCAGCACCACCACTGCAGTATACAATTAGGTTAATACACAACACAAAATGTAAGTCGCAGCCCTTCTTCATTACAAGGCAAACTAATCAAAAATTAAATAAGCATTTGCAGTTCATGTTCTTCTCAGATAATTCAACAGCTATAAGTAGGTCAGTGTAAACACTAAGAAAATAATAGAATTATGATAATGCTGAACACAAAGAGAAACCTGATAATTCTTACAAGCACTACAGGTCAAATAGGTCAAAGAGGTGTAATCCTACTTGTTGCTGTACTGACTTTAGATGCAATAAAATCTATACAGTTCTGATTCAAGACTTTGTACCCACTGAAATAGTCATGCCAGCCCATGTATTTGTAAAATTATTCTCTTCAACCCACCCTCAGAGCAGTTCATTAGGTTTAAGACAAACTAACTTTATTGACAGTGGATTACATTGCACAGAATTATTTAAAAGAAGAGAATATAGCTATAAACAAAACTTCATGATAAAAAGTAGTCTAACTCCAAATAGTGTCAGAAAAGAATTATAAATCTAAATGATTTAGAAGAGAAAAAGCAAGGTAAGGACCATCACTCCACTAATGAACCCAGGACAGGCATGGGACTTCAGTGGCAGGCAAGGCCATCTGATCTGTCCAATAGCTGTGCTGGCTACCCACTCAGTTGATACCACTACAGTCTCACAACATCTTTCAGTGTCAGCAGTCTTCCTTACCTATGCCTTTTCTCTTTACATGTCTCCATTCTGCAATGGACCCAAGGGATCAAGTTCTGTTTTGCTAAGCCCTTCCTGAAGATCAATAAAACCCAAAAAGTCAAATGTCTGCCAAAACAAATTAATACAGTAATTAGGACTGTCCTTAGTGATCCATGCAGTATAACAAAAGTGAACAGGATCTATTACTGTGCAGCTAAATTAATAACAGATAAAATTCTACCACAAGAACATGGGGAAGTATGGGAAAGGATGGGGAGAAATCAAATACCATCACGGAAGTATCTAATAGAAAAAACTATAAAGCAATTAAGACAAGAAGTGTCACTGTTAGAATAGTATTGAAGAGGGAACAGATCAATAAAAATACTCAGTACGATAGACGTGATAAAAGCAATATACAGTATTATAACAGATCAGGATCTATCTTGCACTATTGCAAATAATAAACTAGAAATCTCAGCACAGGCAGAAAATCTTAGAAGATACACTGATAAATATAAAGGAAAAGTACAAAATAAGCAATTTATTGATGACCTTAAAAAGTTCCATAGACAATTGGGAAACAAAGTAAAAGGAATTGAAGATGACCCAAAAAAGAAGAGATAGATACATTGTGGAGAAATGTCTATGAAGATCCTGTGGAACATAACAAAGATGCTGAATGGATAGAAGAAGTAAAAGAAAGAATAGGAAGTTCAATGGTACAGGATATGAAATGGGTTGAAGTGATGGCCAGAGAGACTGAGATAAAGTTAAGAAAAGCCTCCAAATGGAAAACCCCAGGCCCAGATGCTTTACCTAACTTCTGGCTAAAAGTATTAACATCTTTGTACGAAGATTTAGCCATGAGTAAGAACTATTTATATGCACACCCCAAACAGACACCAGCCTGGTTAACAACAGAAAAACAATGCTCCTACTTAACTCATTCCATCCAGTACAGCTCTTTTCAGTGTGTACCTTTAACTCCCAGTGAGTGTAGTTTGAGCTTTTAAAAAATGAAGTTATCACCTTACAGTTCTAACAAATACTCATTGACAGAGGTTAAATATCAATACAGTTGTGTTTGCTATCATGTATGCTTCAGGATAAAATATTCTGATACCTTGTATGTAGCATGGTTGTGGAATTATTAATTCAAATATAACAAGCAATATTTGATGCCCAGAGGTGCAGTGGGAGGTAATTGCAGAAATGCCTAGAGGCACACTAAGCTGTAATGAGTTGAGTGACCCTGTAAGTTTTCTTAAAAATTGGAGACCGATAACTTGCCTTCCGATGACATATAAACTATACATCGGAATTGATGCAGACAGAGCTTATATTTATTTAGAAGAAAATTCAATCATGGCGATAGAATAAAAGAGTAGTAAAATAAAGTCATATGGAACAACAAATCATCTGTTGCTAAATAAAGTCAGAATGGAGAACTGTAAAAAGGGGAAGAATCTGAGTATGGCATGGATTGACTCCAAAAAAAGCATTTGATAGAATTCCACATTCATGGATAAAAGAGTTGTTAAAAATGTATAAGATACACCCTACACTGATCAATTACATTACAGAGACCATGAAACAGTGGTAGACCGCTTTGCAATTAAACCATGATAAAGGACAAATTATTATTCCAGGGATGAAAATCCAAAGGGGGATATTCCAGGGTGACTCCCTGTCACCACTGCTATTCTATCTTGCCCCTAACCCTTAAAGCTGTCTACTTAACAAATTAGGCCATGGCTATAGTTTGGCTCCTAGAAAACAACAAAGTGTAAAAATGTCTCATCTTCTCTTTGTCAATTATTTAAAACTGTATTACTCATCAGATGAAGAACTGAAAGCATATTTGCAAGTAGTCAAAATTTTTTCAGATGATATAAGAATGTCATTTGGTCTTCATAAGTGTGAAAAAACAACCTTTAAAGCAGTTAAACTTCACCAAGAAAACATCAGTTTGGGACAAGAATGTGATATAAAAGGACTTGAGCAAGAGGGACTATATAAATATTTGGGAACTGATGAAGGATCGACAAAAAAGCATGAACAAATGCAAATAAAACTTAGTAAGGAACATGTTAGAAGAGTAAAATTAATCCTGAAAACAGAGTTGACATCTAGGAACAAAATTCAAGCTATAAACCAGTTTGCTCTTCCTGTCCTAAGTTACAATTTTGGAGTAATTGGCCCCAGAATGTGTTGGATAGATTAGACAGGAGAACAAAAAGGATGCTTCATGCTCACCAAATGATTTATAAAAAATCAGTGTATATACCAAGATTATATATTCCTGTTTTCCAAAGGAGGTATGGGCTTCCTTGAAATTGATTATATGTATAGATCTACAGTCTTGGGACTGCACACATATCTTCTGACCTCACAAGACCCAAACATAGTGAAAGTTTTGAAACATGAGGAGAATATATCTAAGATTTCTTCCCTGCTTAGTCTAGCAGAAGCACATCAGCATCAAGCAGGAATGGAAATCAAACCCAAAGTAAATAAAAATCAAGCAGACAAAAGAAAGAATATAATATGAAGGATCAGATGAGAGGCAAGAAATGTGGAAAATGCATAAATATAGCTGCAAGTACAGAAAACTTCTGGAAGAACATCATGTTGATCAGGACTGAATGCAGGGATAGTTAAGGAGAGGCAAATTCAAACCAAAAGATGAAAGGGTAATATTGCCCGCCCAAGATAGTGGGCAACATGCACGTCAGTTTACAAAGTCCGTTGAACATGTGGGAGAAGTAGACAAATGTAGGTTTTATAAAACAGAATTGGAAACAGTCTCACACCTTGTTGTTGGTTGTGACATGCTAATGGAATGTATACTGAAAGGCATAATAATGTGGCAAGACTGTTGTACTGGGAATTGTGCAAACATTATTGTATTGAAGTGGCTGAAAAACACTGGAAAAGTGAGCCACAGAAAATGATGAAGTTTATATCACATGGGATAACCCATTACCAATAGTTCAAAATACAGATGCCAGAAAACCAGATACAGTGGTCTTTGAAAACAAGACAAAAGTAGCATTGATCATGGAAATCACTACACCCAGTGACTACAGTGTCTTGCATACAGAGACACAAAGTCATAAAATATCAAGATTTGCAAGCAGAAATGAGAGCAATGTGGAAGAAAGATAACCAGACAGATCCAGTAGTAGCAGGAGCAACAGGTCTTATAAAAAATAATCTACAATCGTATTTAGATATATTACCAATGCATGTAACTTCATACAATTTAGAGGAGGAGTCGTTACTGGGCACATTGCAGGTGCTGCAAGAGCACTTTAGGCTGACATCAATGATTGAAACAATACTAATTTCATGAACTTTAATTGTACTTTGACTTAGGAATGGGGTCCATTACCATCATTGTATTAGAAACTTAAATGATTTGGAGAAATTAAAAAAGACAGATAATAGGCTATATCATACTTTAAACCATGGGGTGGTGCAGGTACAGGCAGTGTTTGCTTTGAGTCATTAATTTCCTCTTCAAGTGGAAGCAGTAGGATTTGCAGCTTCTACAACACAGTAGAATTTAGGGAAAAAAAAAACAAAACGAGCAAAGAGGATATCTACATGCGAGGTAACACATTTTTTCCATTTTGGTCCCATACTTTTCCCATTACCAAATAGTGCTAGGGTTTGCAGCTTCTAGGATGCGACAGCAGTTTCTTTGATGTTCCCAATTTTTATATACAAAAACACAAGCCAGTCAGCATTTTATGTAATATAATGCAGATTAAAAAATGTTAATGAACCATAAGTGGAATTTAGTTATTTCATCAAGAAGAACTCTGAGCCTTTCATTAATTAATTAATTAATGCATCTTATAGCCGTACCTTTTCATTATCATTCAGCTGTCTGGTGTCTATGACATTTGCAAAAGGGTGATCCATTTTGCATAGATGGAAAGGTAACACTGTAAGCAGTATTCATGTTTAGTTAGTGTAATGGTAAGTGGAACAAAGGTACTGGAGTATATGCATATATTGTGGATAGGTAATATATCACTACCAGTTTAAAACTATTGTAAGGTGTTGTCATTTTCAGACTGTACATATCCCACAATGCTTTGCATGTCTAAGTTAGAACTGTCAGTGTGAAATGCCTGAAGCAATAACATAGTTTCTGTTGAGCTGCAGTGTTGCTCAGAATAAAAATTATCTGACAAAACAGATGGCATAGCCTGACATTTCTGAGACTACCAATGAACATTACTAGGTAACTGTAGGTGTGCACTTTGACATGGTGTCAGAAATGGGATCTTCCCACACATGGATCCAATCTTGGAAGACCCCTTGATCTGGTTTCTATTTGTGAGGGTCTGCCCTGTTCATGCTCAGCTTGTCCACCACACAGTTTTTCTCTGATGGAATGTAGGATACTTGTAGGGTGAGATTGTGCTGTGAAGTAATATTCCAAGCTACCATGGCTAGTCTGCAAAGGGGGTCCGACCTGGTTCCCCCTTGCTTTTTGATGTACCACTTGACTGTGGTATTGTCTGTAACCACTTGAAGAAGACCCAGGGACCAAAGGTGGTTCAGAAAGTTGCTTGCCTTGATAAGGGCAAGCATCTCCTTGATATTTATGTGTTTGCACCTGTCCTTGGTGTCCCACACTCCCTGCACTTTTTATCTCTGCTGAAACTGCTCCACAAGCAAAGTCTGAAATGTTTGTGGTGACTGACTGCTTTGGAGCAGAGGTGGAGAAGTGGAGACCTGGATTTAAGGATATCTGTTTTCTCCACCAAAAAGAAAAAATATTTTCTCTCAAACCCCAGCACTGGGATCTGAAAAGACAAAGGGTGTTGATGCTGGGGTGAAAGAGATTTCAGATATCACTGTATCTTTTTCATGTGGAGTCTTGTCAGGGGTATCATGAGCATCATAGATGCCATGAGACCAAAACTTTTGAAGTATTCCCTCATGTGACCAAAGTCTGAGTGGAAAACCTTAGAAATTGATCTAGATAAAGATCTATTTTTTCCTGTGGAAGAAAACCTCTTTGAGTGGAGGTGTCTAGTTGATATCCCAGGAACACAATCCTGTTTGAGGGAATCAAGAAAGACTTGAATTTTTTCTTGGAATCTCAGCTTGTACAAGAGATCCTGACTTATTGAAAAAGACTTTGCAAAGATAATTGAGTCATATGAATATGGAAACATGTGGATACCCTGTAGCCTGGAATGAACTATAATTGGAGCTAGACACGTTTTGAACACTCTTAGTGCAGTGGATATTCCAAAGGGTAAGGCAGAGAGATGATAATGTGATCCAGACACACAAAACCTTAGGAAACACATGACATCAGGATCAATAGGGATGCATTGATAAGCACCTTTTAAGTTTAGTGTTACTAGGAAACCTTAAAGAGGAAGGAGAGGTAACATGTTCTGGAGTGATATCATTTTGAATTTGGTCACTATCACAAACAGTATTAGGAAAGAAAGATCTGGAACTAGTCTCCAAGCATTTTCTTTCTTTGGCACTAGGAGCATCCTAGAATAAAAACCTCTTCCCCACCTGGGAAGAAGGAACTATTTCTTTCACAGCATATGATTGATGAACAGATTGAAAGAAAAGAGTCTGATCTGTAGGATGAGGAATGACCCCCCCCCTCCCGGAAAGGAGGTATTTCCTCCCACTGCCATCTGTAACCCTAGTAAATGATTTTCAGAACCCATTTTTCAAAAACAATCTGTTGCCAAAGAGACAAATGGAAATTCAAACTTTCTAGAAGAGATGAGGGGCCAGGGTGGGAGGGGGTTACAAGTTCTCTAGAATAGTCATACAAAATTGTTGGACTGAGTTTTTGTTTGGGAGGTTTGAGAATTATTTGTTGGAACCTCCTTGCCACTTCCTAAACATTTGTTTACCTTAATTCTGTTGAGACTGCTTATTCTGTTTTTTGCCAAAATTGGATGAGGAGTAAGAAAATCCCTTTGACAGTTTAGAAAAGGAGGACTGAAAAATCTTTGAGATTCCCTGTCCTTTTCACTTTTTGATCACCTCTGCAGCAGAGAGGCCTAATACTAAATCTATTCATAGGTTTATAGGAGATTACTAGGCTAATGACTTAAGAGCTCTTACAAGCCTTGACAATATAACCCAATTTCCCTCAATATATGGCCTCTAGGTCAAGAGCGTGGCATAGATTTCTGCCTATGCATTGAGTATCTCATCGATTGCCCTTGCCAATAAGGGATGTAGGCACTACTCCAGTTGTGAAATTATGATTCCTCATCTATTGATCCAAAGTGCATTTGAAGAGAGCCAGGGAAGGACTTTGCTTAATGTGAATAGGAAGCTTGTTCTAAAGAAGCAGCAATCTCTGAGACACATATTGGTCTCTTCTGCATGTTTTTGAGTCGCTGACTAAGTTTAGATCCCTAGATTGGGTGACGCTCATCCTCTTTGACTTGTGGATGTGCAGCAGCTCCATCAGGGCTGGACTTATGAGTGCCTTGTAGGTCAGACTTATATCACCCATTAATAGTTGGTAGGGGTCATAGTAAAGGCATATGGATTTTAGTCTAACTGTATAGAGCATGTTTACATCCTGTACTTTCTTTGTGATGAATCTGTGATGACGCTTCAGCTGCTGTAAGTGCCTAGCCAAGCACATGTCAAATGGTGCATTGTACTTGATTATTGGTTTGATGATGGCTGAGTACAGCGGGGCTACAATTTCCTTGAATCTGGATGCCATACCTTTACTTATAAGTTGTGCCACATAGAAGGACTTTGTCACTACCTTGGACACATGGTGGTCAAAGTTCAAGCTACTATTTATCTGTGTTACCAGATCTCCCACCGCTGAGTTTACTCTTAAGTGCTGGGCTATTAAAGTTGTAATTTTCAGGGGTATTAGACTTTGAAACAGTGTGATGATGCATTTTTCACATCTAGTTTTAGGCCATGATTCTGGTACCAATCATTTGTCTGATCTAAACCTTCCTGAAGGGGGGGATTCATTGATTGCTCCCAGCTTGCAGTCATTGGCAAACATTGTCATCCTTAGGCCTTCCACATTATCCTTGACTTCTGAGAAGCATATTCTGAACAGGAGTGGTCCCAGCACTGAGCCCTGAGGCACACTGCTAGTAACTGGCTTCTTTCTAGATCTGAATGCACCGACTTTAACCACATGTATCCTGTCCATGAGCCAATTGGCTATCCATCTGGTGGTGTGAGGATTTATTTTATGCCCGGTTTTATGAGTTTATTTGTAATACGTGAGTGGGGAATTGCATCAAATGCCTTGGCCTGGTTGAGGTATGCAGTATGTTCTGTTTTACCTTCATCCATGGCCTTAGAGACTTTCTCAAAGAAATCCACCAGATTCAATAGGCATGACCTGCCATTGAAAAAAAGAAATTGGGTCCGGTACAGTGTTTGGAGGTTTCTTATGTCATCAGTTATGAGGTCCATAACTATTCCTTCCATGGCCTTACATATAAGACTAGTCAAACGTGTGGATCTGTAATTTCCAGAGTCAGTAACTGGTACTTTTTTATGCAGAGGGATGACTGTTACTGTCCTCCACTCTATCAGGACAAAGCTAGTGCATAGGCTGTGATTAAAGATAGATCCTAATAGGCCTGAACAGTCCTGATTTAAGCTGTTTAAGAGGCAGCCTGGTATATCATCATTTCCCATTAAAACCATGTTTTTTGCTTTAGAGAGCATACTGGTAACCTGTTATTTGGTGATAATTGGTGGTGGAGTGGTGGAAGGTATTTATTGGGAGAGAACTGGGAGTGATGGGAAGTGGAAAATTGAGTTGAATTTGACGCCCAGCAGATTTGCCATATCTTCTGGTTTAGTATAAGTGATGCCATCAATAATTCCATACATTGTTAGGTGTTGCCCTTAAGATTGTAAACGTAACTAAAAATGTCTTAAGGTTAATTTTAGCTTTGGAGGCTATTTTTACCTCAAAGTCTGCTTTAAGAGACTTGACTGGTTTCCTCATTCACTTGATTAGACTAATGAAGAACGTTTTGCTTTGTTGTGCACATTTCCTCTTCCTTCTCAAAAGGATTTTCTTTCCTTTCCCTTTCTATCTGTGGGAGAATTTAAAATCTCATTTTTTAAATCGTCTGAGAGGTTCTGAGAATACAACAAAGCAAACCTGCTTAAAAACAGGACCTGTGGCCATAGCCCTGGAAGAAGTATCAGCAGAATCATACACACACTGCAAACAATGAATAGTGGCCTGTGCAGTAGAAGATTCAAAGTTATCTAAATCAATTTTTGTTCACAAGAATAAACTGTAGATAAAACAGTCCTCATACTTTCATAATAAGTGAGAACAAACTGACACACGAGCCTGGCAATTTAAAATTCTGAAAATCAAAGTTGCAGAAGTATACACTTTTCCCCCCTTACCTATCAATAATTTTTGCATCCTTATCAGAAAGAGTAGGATTGGAATTAGCTAAGTTCTTAGCAGCAGTGGAGTCAACTAAGGCTATAGCTGTTGGCTCAGGTTTGGGAATAGTGCATACAAATTTAAAAGACTGAGGAACTTTACACATGCAATCTAATTTTTTAGGGAAGAACTGGCTGGCTATCAAGAAAACTGCAGGCAGTAAGAAACACATCCTCTAAAGCAGACAAGATAATGAAGAACAGGTGCAGGTTCTAGAAAATTATTCTGTAATAACTCATAGTATTTTTTGAGGGACTGTGAAATGTCTGTGTTTTGCCACTGAAAACACTGGGATATTATAGCAATAGTCTCAGAGAAAATGAAACCCCCACAGGAAGAATCAGAAACTAAGCTCTCCTCTGAGTCTGAATCAGATATCTGAAGGCAAAACCCTGAATCCATGCTTGGATCTTCCTGTTCAAATTCGGAATCTTGAATTTCCTCAGGAAAAAAGGTACCCCTGTTTCTTTTACCAGAAACGACTCGACATGAAGAAACAGTAGCCTGAATTAAACTGTGAGACCATCCCAGCAAACTACTCCTGTTCAAAGAAATTTGTGGAAGAGTAGCTAAATGTTTTTTTTTTTGTCAGGAAAAATGGGGCCAGCCATGTTACTAAGGGCAGCAACTACTTCCACAGGGATGGGAACAGCGTTCTCACATTACAGGAACATTTTCCCTGTTCTCTTTCCAGGACCAACAAGAATGGCTCTCCCTTGCTCACTGAGGGGACTCCAACAGCTGCAGGGGACATGGGTATCCCCTGGTCCATAGTGGCTGTAGGTGCTAAACCAGAGGGATTTATTTATTTAACATGTGTTTACCAGGAAAGTCAGACTTGGAACAAAGCCAATTTTCAGAGCAGGACCAGAGAGAAATGCTCCAGATGTATGTCTTTATAATGTGGGAGGAAACCAGAGCACCTGGAGGAAACCCACTTGAATGCATGGAGGACATAAAGACTCTGCACAGAATGCACCCCAGCCAAGAATTGAACCGGAGAACCTCTTGTTGTGAGGCTACAATGCAATCACTGCACCACTGCACCATCATGATAAAGATGAGTGTAGGCAAATTGCTAGCTTGCTGTCATAGCAAAGGCTGCTTGTTTAAATCTCTCTTTTTTGTGGCTGGAAGAAGGACTGACCTTGGAGCCAACAATCTCTTCCATGGTCAAGCTGAAAATGGTGTCTCTTTCCTAGAGAAGACAAACAGCAAATACTAGTAAAAATACCAGTCCACAGAAGCTGCTTTTTTGACAGAAAAAACACAGTAAAAAGCACTTTCAAACAAAATGAGAGCCCCATAGTGGAAAACTAAACACAATTTCTCCACAGAAAATATGTTACTAGTTAGTTTGTAGTGCTTTAAAACTGACAGAAAAAGTGCTGCATTTAAAAGTGCATTGCAGTCTTGAGACAGTTCATTAAAACACAACACTCCTAGCTTTAAAATAAAGTTCCTGAAGAGGAAAGTAATAAAATATCAGTCAATATAAGAAAATGGAAGCTTTTCCTTAAAAGGAAACGTATCTGCCCAGCAGAGGAAAACACAAGCTGACCTTCGGTCATCAAAATCCTCAGAGGAGTGTACTGTTCGGCAGCAAGAAAGCTATTAAGGGCTTTGTTGCCAAACTTGTATTTTAGTCAGCTCATCTTGAGCTGGTTGACTGTTTGGGCATGTGAAAGGTGCCCTGAAGCTTTGTAAGCTGGCTGGCTGTTTTATCCTTGGCAGGATGTAACCCATATAGTTAAGGCTACTGTAGCAGTGATGAATATGAAGAAGATTTAGAAATGCTAGTTTGAGTAATTTTAGTTTTTGAGAAAAGGTTCATAAATGGGGTAGCAAATGTGGCATAATAAATCTGATATCAGAATATTGCAACAAGAAAATGCCATCACATTTTTACTGACTTTTATTTTATCTGTATTTTATTCTGCAATCGCTGTCCTTATAGGACTGTATGTTTATAACTTACACTCTGTGATTTCAACTGTTTTTATTGCAGGGCTGAACCTTTAAACTGTCTGAGATCAGTGTTCTGCCAGTGTTAACAAAAATGAAATAAAATCATTATTTTCAGATCCATATTTGGGTGAAAAATTGGAGCACTTTCTTATTTCATAAAATAGACAGTCTTAATATTCTACTCTGTATATATACCACCCCCATCAGTCTGACGAGCCTGATCTGCAAGGCCATGGAACGTATTATCTTGGATCTTATAAACAAATACATTGACAACCTTCAAACACTGGACCCCATGCAGTTTGTGTTCATGAAGGGCCGATCTTGTCTCCTGAACCTGATTGATTTCTTTGAATCAGTCTGCAGAGCCATGGACAAGGGTAAGGTGGTCCACACAGCCTATCTGGACCTTGCCAAGGCCTTTGACACCATCCCCCACTCTGGAATCATAGATAAACCTACTAAGCTGGGCAATAATCCCTAGGTCACTCGATGGGTTGCCAACTGGCTTACTGACAGAACACTCACTGTAAAAGTAGCCGACTCCAAAACCAGCTCCAGACAAGTGACAAGTGGAGTACCTCAGGGTTCAGTCCTGGGACTGCTCTTGTTTGGCATCTACTTCTCTGAAGTACAGGCCAACACTAAGGGACTCTGGCTAACAAAGTTCGCAGATGACTGCAAACTGGGAGCCATTATTGAATCCCCAAATGACGTGGATATTCTACAAAAAGGCCTTACAGAAACAGATGCTTGGTGCCATGGGCTCAAGCTAAATGCCAAGAAATGTATAGTTATCCTCTTTGGGAAAAAACATGTACACTTGAATTACCACATAGGTGGTAGTACAGTAAACACTGAAAGTGTGATAAGAGATTTAGGGACACAGGTGGACAGTGGTCTCACCTTCGATAACCACATCGCCACAACAGTCAGGAAATCCTTCTATGTGGCACACCTCATCACTAAGGGCTTTTCATCCAGAAAAAGGAGGTCATTGTCCCACTGTACTCATCCCTCATTAGACCCATTATAGAATACAATGCCCCTTTTGATATGTACCTCTCAAGACATCTGCAACAATTGGAAAGGACTCAGAAATACCACACTAAAAGAATCACAGGCCTAAAGCAGATGCTCTGTGTTGACCATCTATTGCATATTGTCTACTCAGAGGTGATCTCTGCTTAACATACAAGGTCATGTCAAACCCAGAGCTGTTGGACATGCTACACTAAAAGAAATCCCAATTCCTTAGAGACACACGCTCCAGGGATCTAAACCTTGTCATCATAATGTACAAAACATGCTGGAGGGATAGGTTCCTGACCCAGAGAATCCCCAGACTCTGGACTAGACTGCTCATACATGTCAAGCAGAGCACTTCTTTGGCCCTCTTCAAAATTAACCTTGATGATTGGATGGGAGATAGGAAATTCACCCCGGGGATCACGTCAGTCGCCCTGCTAGACAGGGGTCCAGGGAAGTAAATACTGTGGGAAGAAATAGCCAGGGAATTGTTATGGTTAGGCTTGTATAGGCCCTAGGGCTGATAGCCTAGTACCAACCTATGAACCTATATATATATATATATATATATATATATATATATATATATATATATAGATATAGATACAGTTAGTGCTACTTACTTTTTTGCTATGCCAAATTGTAGCAATTGAAAAGTATGTCCAGATTTTTTATCAGAATAAATGCATTAATGTCAGTACTACTGCTGGTCTTATCTACACAGCATGAATGATATTGCTGGTTGGAACCAGACTGTATAGGGTATATGCTACTGGTTAGATGGCACTTCCCACATCTGCTCATTTCTGATTCAAAAAGAAGTCTGTGTTATTTTACTTAAAATGTAAGGACTTTGCAAATGGGTGGAAGAACATTTTCCTCAGAATCCAAACCTTGGCTGGTTACTGCTGAAACTGTTTTGTTTTTACTTTGGGAAGCCTAAGAATTATCTTCAGTCTTTTACAATTTCATTCATTCAGTCAATCATACCCTCTTTAATCATTATACTTTCTCTTGGGGAGCTGTAGTGTTGGTTCCCCATACCTACACTCACTGGGCAAAATGAATAGAATCTAATCCTGTTTAGGATACTCTTCCATTTCAGGATGTACACACACACACACACACACACACACACACACACACACACACACACACACACACACACACACACACACACACACACACACACACACACACACACACACACACACACACACACACACACACACACACACACACACACACACACACACACACACACACACACACACGTGTATTTTGGATGCTGGATGAGACCAATGTTCTGAGTAAAAATACCACATGGAATCTGGGACAAATTGCAGACTTCACACAGAAGACACTCCAGTATAATCTAAAATGGAGACTCGAGAGCTAAATCAAGCCATATTTCATCCATGATATCGTTTTCAAAAAAGATAGCTGTTCTTATCTGGTAGCATTTTAATGACTTTCAGATGCTTATTTAACCACAGCTAGTATCCTTTCTTTCTTTAATAATTGACATTTTGTTTTCCTCCTAACCCAAACTATCATTGCTTAGTTCTTGTTTTGACCATGGCTGCATATTTTTTTCCTGGTAAATAGCTACGCGCGCGCACACCTTTGTGTAGCCTGCAAAATCAAATGTCAACAATGTGAGCCATCACTCTTCCTTGCTTGAAGTCCAGATATAGTATCAGAAATACATAGCAGTAGTATAAAAAAGGATATTGAACTAAAGACACAAAATCTTAACTCTGGCTTTTGGTGTAACAATTAGGTATATAAAATGGTGAGTAATGAAGGAAGTTGGTATAGACACTGACTGAGAAGGTGCACCTTGCCAAAGACTCTAGTTATTAAAATGGTAAAGGATGTCAGATCAGAAACTGACAGAGAAGAATCCTTTAAATGCTCTAGTTGCTAAAGTAATAAGTGAAGTCCATGTGGAAACTGTGAAGGAAGGACTTTTAGTTAAGAATACACTAAGAGAAGTGGATATAAAAACTAATGAAAAGGATACATTTCTTACCAAAAATATAGTGGAAGAGAGATAGGGGAAACTTGTAGTACTGCTATCAGAGGAAAATTATTTTAACTAATTGCATTTTGAAGAGGATAGACTAGATGAAAGGGAAAAGCCTGTGTCCTTATTTGCAGGAAAATAGTAAAAGGCCTCTACTTCATATCATACTAACAAAAGTAATTTTGACTTGGCCGTCATTTAGATAAGACATTTATATTTTATGAAGGCTTAGTGGGAAGACAGTACACTAAGTATATCTGGAGAGATCATAGAGGAAGTAGGTGAGTATGTAAAAAACAGAATAGCCCGATTACATACCAAGAAATGACCTGCTGTATAGAGTAACCAAAGATGAATAAAGATACATAGACTTCTGTTAGTTCCAAGACCTTTCAGAACACTTGGAATGAAGATGGCACATAGCCACATTTTGATGGTCATCTAGGAAAATATAAAACAAAAGCCATAATTTTAGCCACACTTTATTGCGTTAGGATTATGAAGGGCGTGGAGAATATTTGTGCCACTTACCTAGAGAGTTAAGGGAAAGCACACAACCAGTGACTGAAGAGCCCTTTGATAACATTATTCATCATAGATTTCCCATTAGACTGCACAGCAATGGACACTGGGAAACTATTTATAAATCAGGTAAGGGTTATCACTATATCCTAGGATATACTAATTATGGCAGTAACATTTCATCAGGCAATATGCCTGTCAAGTAGAAGTGCCAAGACCAAAGCAAAAGAGATAATAGTGCTTTTTTCCTAGGATAGGAATTCTCTGACAACTTTTTGCTAACTAAGACATGTCCAGAGTAATGCATAAACTTTGCCAAGAAGCAAAGAACATCATTATACCAGCCTTACAGGAAATAGACTAGATGGCTTCTTTAATGAATACTTAAATTCCAGTTACGAAATGCCATAGAAGGGGACTGGAAAAACTGATGATATTTACTTCCATATCTTTGAAGTAAGAGGGAGTACTCCAAACCTCAAATGGATTAACACAGTTTGAGCTTCTGGATGGCAGATATCCCTGTCATAGTTCTCAACCTCATAACACAAAAATCTGGACAAAGGCAAAAATAATGGGGGGGGAGAAATTTTAAATATTGTTCTTATAAACATAGAAAGTTGCTAGAATAAAAGGTATTGTGTTATCATGCATGTTTTGAATGATATGAAGTCTGAAACTTAAATGCCTCTTATTTAATGAATTCAGTCCTCATTGATTTTCTGCAAAAAGTCCAGAAAATGTCAAATTTTGAGCTGCAGACCAAAAATATGAGGCAAAAATCTGGACATTCTGTGAAAATCTTCTAGACAGTTGAAAGGTATGGTCCCTGTGACTTGCTCGATAAGGCAAAAAATAAATAAATAAATAAATAAAAAGAGGAGGAGGAAATATCCTAATTTAAGCATGCGGTAGAGGATTTTGTAGATGCACGGCATAGATAAGAACTGTAATTCCTGTTGCTTGTCTCATGCATTCAAAAGAGATGATGGAGTGATGTATGGGTTCAAGATATTTATTGTATATAAACATGCCAAGATCCATAATTAGAACACATATCTAAGCTAACTGATTCACTCATTACTTCATGCACACTCACATGTGCATCTCCATCATGACTACATTCAGTCTGGCTGACTGTACAAAATGGCACTGTTCTTGCACGTGCTCAGTACTTATATGCACATGCTATTTAGCTACAGTGGCTAAATAGGAACAATACACTCAATGATCTAGAATTCCTATATTAAGATAGCATATGGACAGATCACAGCAACCATAATGGCAAGCGTATAAAATGTTGATCTCAGAGAATTCAGACTGAGAAATAAAATATTGTGTAGTACACACTTTTAAAAACAAGTTCCTTGCAAAGGGGTAGGGATCTTATGAACTAGAAGAAAAAGTAAGTGAAGTCAATTATAAGCTGAATGCAAAATACACAAATTAAGCAGAATAACTCAATGGCTGTGTCCAGAGTCAAGCAACATTTATTAATAAACATAAGCGCTTTCACAGTTCCAGAGACTGCTTCATCAGATGTTAAACTTCATAGAAAGACTTGTTATAGAAATAATTTATTGTATAGAACAAGCATACATCCCATCCATGTATTCAATATGATTGTAAAACGACAGGTGATGAGGCTCTCAAGGCTATGTGCAGATGATGCCAGTTTTGAGAAAGAGTTGACTGATTTATCAATTAAGTTTATAGATAGAGGTTATCAGTCACATAAAGCAGATGCCACTTTCACAGAGGTAAAGAGCTGAGAAGAATACAAGCCAGACCCTATTTTTTGGAACATGGCATGGCAGATACTAGACAACATATCAAAAACAATTTATTGAGAATGCTAGTGTATTACTCTAGTAATGTTAATCAAGATCTATCTATATATATATATATATATATATATATATATATATATATATATATATATATATGGCTATTTTAACAGCAGATATTAATGATATAGTGGGATCACGACCGAGTTTTACTTTTAAAAATATGAAATCCTTAAAAAGAATTTTATGTTATCCAAGACAAGAGATGGCAATGCTAAGGTTAAAAGGACTACTAGACCATGTCAGAAATGTCATTTTTGTGGATGCATTGATGATACTGGTCAGTTTTTACATCCAGGCATGAACAGGAATTTTATTTTTAAAGTGGATGCTGACTGTAATACTTTGCATTTAATTTATCTTGCATATTGTGTAGAGTGTTAGTCTTTTTACATAGGGACAACTAATCGTAAATTTAGAGACCGAATAAGGGAACATCAGTATAATATAGCCAGGCAAATATCCACTCATGCATTAGCTAAACATGTCATGAATTATGATGAGCATCATTTTAAAATTTTAGTTGTTGATAAGGTAGAGGAGGGTGAAAGACTCTGTGACATTATCAGTAAAACAGAAGAAAAGACTAGATGGATTATTAGAATGAGAACTAATAAAGGGAGGGGTTTGAATGATAAAGTTCCCTTAAAGCCCATATTAAAATCTAGACCCTTACGTAGGTGAATTCTTTCTATTTTTAGTACTTTTTAGATAATATCAGGATAAGTTTATTAAAAATTGTATTCTTTGTATGTAAGTGCATATGTTCTCTTTTATTGATTTTAATATTCTCTTGATTAGAATGATTTTTTAAATGAGTTCTCTTTAAATGTTAATTGATTGTTGATGTTTGTGTGTGTGTGTGTGTGTGTGTGTGTGTATATATATATATATATATATATATATATATATATATATAGTAGTTTGTCAGGAATTTTAACGTCTGATGAAGCAGTCCGTGGAACTATGAAAGTGCTTGCATTTATTAACAAATTTTTCTTGCCTCTGGATGGAGCCTTTGAGTTATTCTACTTAATTTATGGGGGTAATTCAATAATGCTTACACGGAGCTAATCTCTGTATAAGCATAGTGGTGTGGCTCAAACACTGAGATTGAAGGCAGAGTGATCCAGGAAGCAAGGCTGGAGGCGTGCACTAGCCTCCCAGCACTATGCTAAGACTGACGTGATCGCAGAATGTAAATCACCTCATTTTCTGGTGAAAAAACATGTAAATGAGGTGATTTACTGATCCAGGAAGCAGACAGGCATCCGTGTAGGAGCTGTGTCTGCAGGAGAAATGTATGCGGTTAGTAACCATGTACCAGACTGCAAAAAAAAAAAAAAAAAACGGGACCGTGCCAACTAAAAGTGAAGCATGTATTACATGCAATAAGCATGCCAATGGCCAGACCTATGGCCATTGGCATGTAAAACTGTTCAAAAATGTGCAAAATAAAAAGTTTTTTTAGCACAAATGAGATGTTTAAGCAGAGTGCAGAGATGCTCAAGCATGCGATCTAGCAAAAAATAAAATTAAAATAGTAAAATGTCAATATGAAAGGTAAAATGAAATTTACCATTATACTGGCCAGCAAGCAGACTCATAACAATGGCAGATAACAGTGGCTGCTAAGGACGTAGGCTCTGATGTAGTGGAGTAACTAGGGTATACACATTTAGGTGTATGTAAATGAGCTAAGTTTATTGAATAGCAAAATGGGCCACCATGTCCACAGGTACCTAACCGTATAAGGGCTATAACGTGGTAGTGTAGGCAGAAGAGGCAGCTGACATGAAAAGGGTGTGTGTCATGCTTTATGTAAGCACACTGGAGCTCAGTGGCTTTTGTTTGCTCTCACCTAAGCACAGTTAATCAAGGGGGTATGTCTGAGGCTGCTTAGCTTGTTGAAGAAAAGCTAAGCTTGCTCATGTACTGGGGAGGCTCAGATCTGCTTAGAAGTGTTTACACTTGAGCAGCGGTTTTAAGTTGGGCTTAAAAGTACAGAAAATAGAAAAAAAATAAACAAAAACAGCTTTACAAAAGCAATCAACTATAAATGGTTAATAATCCCTCTGGCACTCACACTGACTCGTTCAAATCCCTCAGTAATGCAGCTGAGAGGTGGAAAGTATCATAGTCAGCCAATCACACAGGCTGCATCTGCAGCACACCAGTATAACGTATGCAAACACCATTCAGTCTGATTTTTCCCACATACTCTGCACCATTGGAATACACACTTGGGAATTTTAACTGACAAAATGATAGGGGCTGCTGCTGCTTTGCCACATCTCTACTTGCTACAGACTGAGGGCAGTGATGAGGATAATGCTGACAACCAGCTCAGACTGAAGAGGAGAAGAATGTTCAGACCCAGGATAACCTTTCAGGGGCTACATGAGCTGGAGATAGATGGCTACAGGGTGGACAGGGACATACTACAGTAACTTACTGAGCTCTGCCACCCTCACCTCAGTCCCAGAGCCAGCAGAGGGGAAATCATCCCAGTGGAAACAAAGGTATATGTAGCCTTAAGAATACTAGCTACAGGTACTTTCCAAAGACCTACTGGGGACATCTTGGGGGTTTCACAAGCATCCGCATCCAGGGTACTCCACCAGTTCCTGGATGTCATGCTAAGACATGCTAGTAAACACATTTATTTCCCCAGTACCCCTGAGGAGAGGACCAACAATATAAATCTCTTCCACCATGTAGCATACTACCCAGAGGTACTGGGTGCCATAGACTGCACTCATGTCCACATCAAAGCACCACCCGGTGAAGAGGATAGAGTCTACAACAGATGCAAAGGGTATCACTTCATCAACTGCCAGGTCATGTGCAATGCCCAGTGCATTATCATCAATGTGTGTGCTGGCAGCCCTGGCAGTTATCATGACTCCCACATTTGGCATGCATCACAGCTGTACCAGGCATTTGTCAGGGGGGGTGGGACATCCCATATGGCCATGTAGTGGGGGATGCTGGCTACGCACTGGAACTGTGGATGATGACACCCATCAGAAATGCACATGCATCCACTGAAGAACACCATAATGAGGCACATGCACAAACTAGAAGCATCGTAGAGCATGTGTTTGGACTGCTCAAGTCACGGTTCCACTGCCTTGACATATCTGTTGGAGCCCTGCAGCACTTTCCAGCCACATGTGCACACATGTTCATAGTATCTGCCATGCTACA
Source organism: Protopterus annectens (assembly GCF_019279795.1). Lineage (NCBI taxonomy): Eukaryota > Metazoa > Chordata > Ceratodontiformes > Protopteridae > Protopterus > Protopterus annectens. The sequence continues at coordinate 589,259,600 of NC_056748.1, forward strand.
CAGTATGATTCTGCAGAAACAGCTGTGGCAGGAGCATCACAGGGAAGGTGAATATAACCCTGGACCAGAGTACAGCTATCTCTGGAATGGACTCCCACTCTTACTATAGAAAGTCATACTGGGCATGCTCCTACACTTAGAGAATTACAGCCCATGTCTAAACCCTTTGCATACGGACAGCTATGTACAGCTTAACTGTCTCTCCCCACCCCCATCCCACAGGATTACCCTCAGCTATCTGTAGGTGGCCAAAATGTAATATATCTGCATTTGGTGAGTGTGATACACATACATGTATATGGGCAACATATACAAATATATCAATCATACACAGGCAGAGACAGGGGGAGAAAGAGAGACAGTGACAAAGAGAGAGAGAGAGAGAGAGAGAGAGAGGCAGACACAGAGAGAGAGTCATATATATATATATATATATATATATATATATATATAGAGAGAGAGAGAGAGAGAGACCCTGAAAGGCATAGAGTGATGTCCTGGTGCAGACAGTTGCACACCAGTTGTAACCAGTGCCATGTGCCAGTATGAAGGTGAGCTCCATTGTGTACTATGAGTGAGGCAGGGGTTGTAATCTGACATCACCCGCCTTTGTGTGTGTGTGTGTTTGTAGGTTAAAGTGATTTGAGGCCTTTCCCACCTAGTACATTTTTCATTGCCCTTCTTTACAAGGCCTGCCAATGGCATTCACCTTAGAAAAACCTTTGGACACTTGTCAGCCCTATAAGCTCCGTGGCGCATGCAATAACTACGTAGCACTATAGTACAAATAACTAGATATGTAGGGGTTCTAATATCAGCAGTGGCAATTGTGTGTGTTTGTAGGTTAAAGTATTTTGAGGCCTTTCCCACCCAGTGCACTTCCCATTGCCCTACTTTACAAGGCCTGCTGATGTCATTCACCTTAGAAGTATCTTTGGACACTATTCATCCCTATAAGCTCTGTGGCATGTGGAATAACTACATAGCACTATAGTTCATATAACTAGACAGGTAGATGTTCTAATTTCAATACTGGCAACTGTGATACTGTATGTGTGTGTGTGAGAGCCATATCCCCTGTATGTGTGTGTGTGTGTGTGTGTGTGTTGGTTATACCATTTTGAGGACTGTTCCACCCTGGTGCCCCCCTTGCATTACTTTACTGGGCTTGTTCATGTCATCAACCTTAGAATCACTGTTGGACACTTTCTAGGCATGTAAGCTCCATGGCACATGCGATAAGTGGTCAGTACTATAGTACATACAAGTAGGCAGATAGGGGTTTGAATTTCAATACAGCCAACTATACTACTGCATATGTGTGTGTTTGCTTGAGAAGCATATCCTTTGTGGCTGTTGTGTGTGTTGGGTATACCATTTTAAGGCATGTTGACCCCCACCCCATGGCATTATTTTAGAGAGACTGTTGATGTTATCCACCTTACATGCACCATGTTAAACTGTACAGGCCATACCAGTTATCTGTACAGATGTATGCAGAATATCCAGATGTTTGCAACATATATGTAGTCTGTGTCTCCTAACAATGGGGTTTTATGAGAAATCATTGGCAAATACGTGACAGCTGCTGTAGTTACAGTCATGTCAGCTTCAGATGTCATATTTCTGCAATGTCATGCTGATGCAAAGTCTGTTACCCTAACACTTGTCCAGGTTTGTAAGAGCAATATGTGAGAACAGTCACTATTATGGGTGGTTTATCCCACCATCCATGAAGGCATTCCCAAGATTAATTGGTCTAAGAGGTTATGAGTTATGTCCCTGGCATATAATGTCTGTGGTGCATGCAATATGTACGTAGTGCTATAGTACATACAAGTAGATAGATAGGGGTTCTAATCTGACAATTGCTAATTGTGTGAGTGTATGCGTTTCTCTATGCATATCCCCTGTGGCTGTCTTGCCTGTGTGTATGTGATGGTTATAGCATTTTGTGTGCCTTTTCCACCCAGTTAATGCACCCATTGCCAACCTAGTCATGGCCCCTACAGATGTCATCCACCTTATAAGCACAGTTACACATTTTCTAACATAAAGGCACTGTGGCACATGCAATAGTCATGCCAGTCTGTATTGTACATAACTAGACAGGTAGGAAATCTAATCGGAAAGGTGTCAACTGTGTGTGCATGTGTGTTTCAATGAATGTCCCCATGCAGCAGTGTGTATGTGTTTCAGATGGATCTACCATGGTATGGGCCTGTGAACCCCCCATTGGTAATCCTAAAAGCCCCTGAAATTGTTACCCACTTGAACAATAGTGGCAGACACTGCAACACTATGGTAGCTCTGTGGTGCTTGTGTTATGTATATAGTAGTATTGTTTTTACAACTAGGCAGGTAGAGGTTCTATTATCAGCAACAGCAGGTCATGAGTGTGTGTGTGTGTGTGTGTGTGTGTGTGTGTGTGTGTGTGTGTGTGTGTGAGTGTATGTATGTATATCCGCTTGTAGCTGTCTAACTGTGTTATGGCCACCAGCATACCTCTGAACCCCTCACAGAAAGACATCTGGCAAAGTGGGGCAAAGACCTAACATGGAGCACAACCATCACATATTGCTGTGACACACATGGAAAGTAGATACCAGAACAGGTAGTGCATTTGAATGCACTTTCCAAAGGGTATGTGTTGTTACATGACAATATCTGTCATTAATCTGTATTGTTAGTCTGTCATGATTTCCTAACAGTTTGCCAGAAAACCACAATGTTATGACAGATTGAAAGAAAATATGTGTCAAACATCATGACAATCTGCAGGCATACGCAGAGGTCTGAGGTATTGCCACCATATGTACCACCCTGCAGGTTGCAGTCTATGCTTGGCAAGGTGTTACCTGTGACAACAACTAAAACAATAAAGAGGTCCTGACAGTATAGGACAACAAACATTTCATACTGTTGTCTGCTGATTGCATAGAGCAGTTATTGCACATCAGAAGCACCTTAATGTTATGACAAATAGCATAAGCTAAGGTAATGCCACACAAATAAGGTGTTATAGTAGCAAACCAAAGGAAGTCCTGTGTGTTGCACTTGCTGTGGGTATGGTATGTCCTGCCAGCTGTCACGTTACTACAAGATGTGTCCCACAGTCCACATTTGATAAGGTGGCAACCACAATCTGTGTCGCCTATGTGTGTGCAATATGTAGACGTGAAGGCCCTGTGACTACTTGCTGCCCCCAATAACTCACATGTATATAGACACCCACCACTCATGTATGTAAGTACAGCCTAAGGCTGTGTCAACTGTATGTATTGTGCAGTCTGTCATTAAGCCACAAACTGCTGTTAACACATTGCAATTGGGCCATACAATGGGTATGGAATGGTGTCAAGGTCCTGGCCTCAAGCTGAATCCAGACAACAGTGTCAGCATGCCATACAGTAAGGACATATCCCCAGCATTTCCCACATCAGCACCAACCCCATAAAAACACAGACTGCAATGACAGACATGGGTACTCAAGATGGCAACAATGTTGCATGCAGACAACAAGTAGTGGCAGTGGTCAGGAATTGCTTCATAGGATCATAGGAGGTTACTAGGTTAATGGCCCTGGGGCCCTTACAAGCCTAGCCAAGAGTATATCCCACAAAAGAAACCTCAGCACCTGTCACCCCTGCCAGTGAGGGACACAGGTGGAACCCCTGGGACAAATTTGTGGTTTCCCATCCACTCATCAAGGTTGTGCTTGAAAAGGGTCAACGAGGTGCTCTCTTTGATGTGTATGGGAAGTCTATTCCAGTGACGGGGCAGCCTCTGGGAGACAAACCTGTCCTTCCAGCAGGTTAAGTCAATGTCACATATTAGGTTTATGTCTTTTGAGTGGGTAGTGTGTAAGGAGTTAGACTTACAGATATGGAGCATCTCTAGTAGGGCAGGTTCCGAGATTGCCTTGAAGGTGAGACACAGATCACGCCTAAGCAATCTATATGATACATAGTACAGTGATAGTGATTTGAGCCTATTCACATAGGACATGTGTTGGATGACATGGATTCTCTTTGTGAGGTATTTCAGTGCCCTTTCCAGTTGGTGGAGATGTTTGGAGTGGTACATTCCAAATGGGGCATTATACTCAATTATTGGTCTAATGAGGGAGGAGTGCAGAGAGCTAATAACCTCCTTTTTCTGGATGCAATCATTTTACTGATGAGATGAACCATGTAAAAGGCTTTTCTGACCACTGCCACTACATGATGGTCGAATGTGAGGCTGTTATCAACCTGAGTGCCCAGTACTCTCACCACAGGTTGTGTGCTTAGGGGGTTGCCGTTAATGTGGTAATCAGTAGGGGTCATGTTTTTTCCAAATGGTGTGATGATACATTTTTTGGCATTTTGCTTGAGGCCATGACTTTATCACCATTCATTAGATGCTGTGTGACCCTCTTGCAGTATGTTAACATCATTTGGGGAGTCAATAACAGCACCCAACTTACAGTTGTCAGCAAACCTGGTCAGCCACAGGCCTTTTGTCTTTGCCTGTACCTCCTGAGAAATAGATGCCAAACAGTAAGGGTCCCAGGACAGATCCTTGGGGAACTCCACTAGTGACAGATCTGCTATCAGAGGTGGGTGCCTATTTTGACTTTGAGGGTCCTGTCGGTGAGCCAGTTGGCCACCCACCTGATGAGATAGGAATTTAGACCAAGTTGTGTTAGCTTTTTGGTGATGCCTGAGTGGGGGCTTGTGTCAAAGGCCTTGGCCAAGTCAAGGTAAGCTGTATGTACTGACTTTCCCTCATCCAGGGCCTTGGTGACAATCTCAAAGAAGTTGACCAAGTTCAACAGGCAAGATCTGCCCTTGACAAATCCAAACTGGGTGGGCTCAAGTGCTTGGAGATTGACTATGTCCTTCTTTATGAGATCCATAATAATACGTTCCATGGCTTTACAGATCAGACTAGTCAAGCTAATGGGGTGATAGTTCCAAGGGTCAGTAGTGGCACCACGTTTGTGCAAGGGGGTGACAATGGTGGTTCTCCACTCTGCTGGAATGAAGCCAGTACTTAGGCTGTGGTTGAATAGGCTGCTCAATGGCAAAGCCAGTTCTTGCTGGAGATGGTGCTGAATACTTCCTGGGATACTAGCAGGTCCCATGGAAGCAGTGTTTTTTGCCTTGGAGAGGGCCTGTAACACTTGATCTATGGAGATGTGAGGTGTGGAACAAGTATCGGGGATGTCAAAAGGGTCTTTGGGTGGGGACAGGGGGGTGAAGTTTGTACTGAACCAACCTGTTAGCAGGTTGGCTAAGTCAACAGGATCAGTGTATGTGATACTGTTAAGGACTAATTTGGAACAAACCTGGGCTTTGCCACGGAGGTTCCTGATGTAACTGAAGAAGACTCTATGTGGTTCACTTAGGTAAAGGGACCTTATCCAGACAAAAGGTGGACATTACCTCTGAATAGTCCTCAGACAGTACAACAATACATTATCAGCATGGTTGGTCTGCTATGCAACTATGCAGACATCTGCAGAAACTGTAAAGGCTATGTTAACACCCACAAAGGCCAGCCATGGCCCTCAACACCTGTTCCATGCAGACAGCCTGTAATCAGTACTGCTCCACTGGTTACTGGTCAGGTTGTCCACAGATGTCTGTGACATGCCAATATGGCAATGTTATGCTCAGCCCTTCAAGAACTGCCCCCTGTATGAGAGAATAACTCTGTGCACATTACTGGTATGAGTGGCCTGACTCGCATATAAGATAGCAGAAACACATGCTGAAGAGTCAGGTTTGGCTACCAGAGGCTACCCTGTGTCAGGACTAAACTCCCCAAACATGTCAAACACAGTACCATACATACCCTCATCAACTGCATCAAGGTTGAGTGGATGGGAAAAAAATACATCTGTCCCTGGTGTTCAACCTATGTCCAGCAATGGCAGGGGTGAGAGGTGTTGATTGATGATTCTGTTGGGGATAAAGTAATGACTAGGCTTGTGAGGGATGTAGGGCCAGTACTCTAGTAACTTCCTCTTTATCTATGAACCTGTGGTTCTATGCAACACCCAGGTGACATGTATGAAGGCTAGCTGGCTGTGTCAAGGGGTATGCATGTAAGGTTACACTGTCTTCCACATTGTCCCTCACACACTGTTGCATGCATATGCACCTAGGCAAACATGTAAATATACAGCCGTAGCTTTGCTATGAAAAGTCACTGTGTTTCCAGTCTGCCATACTCTGCTTCATAATGTTAGCAGATCCCCAGGCTGTACACACAGAGACACCTAGAACAGAAACAGAATAAGGTATATGAGACAACAGTCAGTCAGCAGTACAACAACAATAATCCATCATGGCAGAGAAGTACATACATTTGTTGTGTACCTATGACAGTTGCAGCAGACAGCACGTTACACAGCATAACATTACTACACTACACAATGGCACTACCTGTACTATATTCACCCTGTGCATCAGACTCATATTAGCATGTCCCTGCATCAATGGTATGGATAACAGGGATATGGCACAGGTATCATCACATGCACAGAGTGTGTTGTGGAGTTGCCAAAGGCCTAGGCTGGGCCATACAGTTGACATCATGTATGTGTGTGTGTGTGTGTGTGTGTGTGTGTGTGTGTGTGTGTGTGTGTGTGTCTGGAGGGGTGGTGTTCAACTGGGCCATGGAGAGGAGCTGTGTGTGTCTGGTGGTGACCTGCATGTGATAGTGATGTGTGTGTGTGTGTGTGTGTGTGTGTGTGTGTGTGTGTGTGTGTGTGTGTGTGTGTGTGTATGCACACAGTCAAGCCATGTGCTATCCCTACACAATGGTATGTTGGACAACCGTGGACCATTCATGGCAGGGTGTACAATTCACCGTCTCTAGCCACAAACATGGGAACTGGTTCTGCCAGGAGTGCCACTGGCACCACTAGGCCCAAGGCCAGATTCTGTACTACTCCCAGATGGTGACTGCTTTCTGCTGGATCCATGTCCCTCATGGGACTGGCCAGGACCACATGCCCATGGCCTGCTATGTTGTGGTGTGGACAGCAACCGCCCTTTGGTAGTGCTGGTGGTACTGCCACTAAGGGAGTGTGAATGTGCACAGCCACGTGGGCTCTCAGATGATGTTGCTGACCTATGTCCACATGTCCATTGCCCTACTCCCACCACATGCTCAAGCACAGACATTGCATGGTTGAGCACTGACACTGTCTCACCCTATCCACAACATCAGCAAAATGACATACAGCATCACCAGTGCTGTGGAGGTTGTCACACATGTCAGGAAGTGTTGCATCCATGACCCTGAGAATCCATCTGATGTACCGTTCACAACGTGCCTCTGCCTCCATGATGGACCGAAACATGTGTCAGTTGGCAGCTGCTGTGACCCTCTGACAGGGGCTGGATGGGCAACAGTCCTCCTCTGAGCACCCCTGTCAATCTGCCTGTGTGGGACCTCATCAGCTGTCTGGCAATGGCTACAGTCAACAGTCATAGATGCCATAGCCACCACATCTGTAGCTGTTGGGGAGTGGGTATGTGTGGGAATACTGACTGTGTGCAGGTACGTTGTGGCTGGAAGTGGAATGTCAACCAGTGGTACAGATTCAACCCCATCTGTGCCTCACTATGACCACCATCATCACCAGAGTCCAGTGAGACACTGACATTGGGTTGGGAGAGGGAGAGACCCCAACCCCCATATTCACCTGAGAGAGGAAGACAGCAAATATAAATTAATACCTGCACTATAATGTTTGCTGATCCACACACACACACACACACACACACACACACACACACACACACACACACATGAGGTGGCACAAAGGCATTATACAGACCACACTTTCTGAAGGATGACATGCATGTCACACAATCAGACCGACTGTGCACAGGCCCTCAACAACATGAGTGCAGCTACATCCAGTTAATGTTGCTACTACTATACACCTGTGATATACGTGAGAAGTGGGAGTATGTGATGCACCTTCACCTTACACACAGTGCAGCCATGTACACAATACTAATGTACCCTTGTTTAGCACAGTGGCTACACCTATACAAACGTATGTGCCAATATGTTACTGCACCTGTGAATAGGCTCCTGTGATGACCAATGTGATGCACTCCAGTTAAACCCACCACAAGTGAACATGTACATATTGCAATATGGCTAAGTGTAACAGTTGTGTGCATGGAAAACTGGCTGTCCTTAACATGCCTAGGGAATTGCTGAGCCACAACAAGACAGTTCCACACTCACCGGCTTCAGGTAGCTGTTCCCCAGCCACACCAGAGGAACCTATGTAGTTGTGGGGGAGAGGTATTGTCAGAACACACACATGTTGATTTGGTACAGGATAATATTTGCATTTCTGAACATGCACCCTACAAGCTATGATACTACCCAATTTGCTGACATTTACAATAGATGTGCACTTGTGTGCATTACAAAACCCCATCCCCAAATGCAGTTTGACCTGACATATGCATCCAGGTATGGAAAGGCTGCCTCTCTGAATGCTACAGTATTGAAGTGATGTCCACTGGGGCCTTACCTGGATGCTTCTTAGCTGTTGACTCTGTGCCACCCACCTTCACGACATATGTTGGCATTGTATCCTGAGATGTGGTGACTGCACCAAAGTTTGTGAGGAACTCCTCCATGGCTGTGAGTGGTGCTTGCATAGCAGGCCCTCCACCTGTGCCAGCATGGTCCCTGGCCACAGCTGCAGCCCTTTGCCATGCATTGTGGATGAGGTCTGTGGCACGGTGTTGGACCTGTTCATAGGTTCTATCGCATTGGCCCACATTTTTGACAGTCACTACCTGTTCTGTTCACAGGGTAGTGCGTTCCTGCAGGTTTTGCCGGCTCCTTTCCAACAGTACCCTGTAATGGAGTCTGAGGGCATCAATGATTGCTGCAGTCTCGGCTTCTGAGAAGGCCGGTTGCCATCTGCAGTACATCCCACCTGAAAGACATGAACAGGGGAACACATCACAGGACTCCATACATTGGCTACCATTATTTACAGACCCTGCACATCCACTTTTGCTAGCACTATCCACCTCTAACACCCACATCATACTCCTGCCATCTATTAGCACAGTATGTGTGTGGGTATTTTCAGCATACTGGCACTACAGCATGCATTGCCCTTCTGATCCTGATGCTTCATATTTCCCCCAATGAGGACCATTAATGTGCATAATCCTTCATTCATCATTCACATCAGACAGCACATGCAGCAGCTGGGGACATCACAGAGGTTCCCCACCAGGGAATACTAGGCCATCAAATCTACCATACACCTATAGGCTATAAGGCCAACCATCTACCCAGTGTCATACATACTCCTCAGGACTGACATCACACACACACACACACACACACACACACACACACACACACACACACACACACACACACACACACACACACACACACACACACACACACACACACACACTCACACACACACACACACTCACACTCACACTCCCCTGGGAATGACTGGCACAGGTGTACTAGCTATGGCCCCTTCTGCTCAGACTAAAAGGTAGTTATGACTGCCACAATCCAGCTCTTTATCAGCTGCTGTAAGGCCCTTACCAAACAGTGATGAAGCCTACTTAGAGCAAGGCTATTGCAGTGGGCTATGCAGTGTCACCAAATAGATATGCCAGTATTCTAACAGCTTACTTATCTCTAAACAGATCAGTCACAATTACAAGGTTTAACTATATTTAATAATAACTAATAAATGAGCAAGACAATACGCAATCAATAAAGTAACTACAGAGTTCAGAATCACAGGAAATATTTTAGACAACACTGCATGACAGTCTCAAATAAATACAGAAACCATCGAAAGTGATCTTTACTATATTCCCATATATGTACACTAATTCACTTTTTCCTATTTCCATACTATTAGCAAGGCAAATGCAGATGGGTGGATGTTGTCAGATGCAAAGACACATACAAACTGCAAAGGTCTTTCTCTGAGACATGTCTGGAGTTAATAACCAACATTACTGCTGGGTTAGCTCAGATTGGATCACTCTTTGTCAGCTGCCTTCAGTTCCCAGGCTAACAGCAAGTAACATACATTTCTCATCTCTGCAACAAAAGTACACATCTCTCGTATGTTTGTGTAGAAATGGAATTCATAACACAGTTGAACACTCTCACATTTTCAAAATAGTAATTATTTATGTTTCAAGACAATACAAGAACCTGTAGACATTTATGTATGCTTACTGCACTGAAAATGAGAAAGCACATTCGTAAAACAATTTAAGTTTATTTTCTTGACATTTTACAAGTTATCTCTGTATGTTCAAGATTTCCACCTTCTACTATTAATACATACATTTGCACAGGTAATACTTTTTATACATTTCTGTTCTTCTCAAGTATGGTACACTGTGGTTACATTCTTAAAGCTCAGTCATACCTTTCAACCTCTTAGAGCAAGACATGGACAAAGGCACAAATAAAGGTGTGACAAAGGGCCAGAAATAGTGACAATTTTTAAATATTGCTCTTGCAAACTAAGACATCGTATAGAATAACAGGTTTTGCATTCGTATGACTTTCCTGAAGGATATGACATCTGACATTCAAATGTGTGCTATTATTTTATGACTTCAGTCTTTAATGATTTGCCATTGATTTGCCAGGAAAAACACAAATGTCTGAGAAACTGACCAAAGATATGAGGCAAACGTGCACATTCTGCAAACATCTGGATAGTTGAGAGTTATGAGCTCAGTACATAACATACAGTTCAACACACATGTCTGCACCAGTAGTTTAATATCCACATAACATATAGCCTCTTAGATTTGCAAGATAAGCATCTGCGTCACACTTATTTTCACCAATGACATATGATTATTTAGAAAATATCAGCTAGCTGGGCTGCCAGTGTCACTACTGTTTAAATTCCTATTTCCCATGACTGCATTCCCTCATCTGCATTCCATTACATGCTTAATTGTATGACATACCTGCTATAGTGACCTGCTATAGTGCTCTAGTCCTTTGTCAGAAGAAATCCACTAGTAGGGTAGTAAAAAATTGCAGTCTGTCTTCATGAAGAAGGTGTCAGACCTGTTTACCATAGGCAGCAGCTTGCTTTTTGTTGGTAATGTTCATGAAAAGGTGATGGCTTATGCACTAACCTGTTGCTCTCATTTTCTAACTGCATTCATAACAGCTGGGTTGCCTTTCCATTAACCAATGGCATGGCAACACAGTGCTATAATTAAGGCTTTCATGTGGGCCTTGGCCCTTTTCCTGGCCTGTGAGGAGGACATTATCAAGGTTTTGGAGCTACAGCTTCACAGAAGATAAGTGGAAATGCTGTCCACTGGATGGATGTGTTATATACACAGTTTTGCATGCTGTGTCTGGCCATTGTTAACAGGCTTTCACATTCTGTAGCAGTGTACTATGTAAATGTGTGTTGGGGTGAGTGAGGAGACAGGCAGATGTGAGTGTAATACATCCTTTTCTATCTGTGCATGTTGCTACAGTTGATGCTAGTCTATCATCTATGTATGTTTGCAAGGAGAGACTGTGACACATGCCCTTAAAACCTCAACCTTACCCCCCCAAACCTTTATGTTTGGCTGTTGTGTGGATGTCCTGCTCTAGGTGTTTGTGAGCAAGGTCAGGTCTGTAGCAGGTAGCTGGACCTAATGCTGAATATGTAGCAGGCCATAGCTGCTGCATTCTGGCCAGGATTCAGACTAAGTATTGTGAAGACATGGGGGGAGAGCAAGCTGTTTCTGTCAGTGAGGGTGTGGTATCAGCTGTTGTGTCCCAGCATGGCCTGATTGAGAGTACCCACAACAGTCCAGGTGAGGCATGTGCCTGTGGTGCATATGTTACATAACAGTGCCATCCAGAGAGTGGTAGTCAACATTTACTACTCATATTCATAATTGTGAGATGTGTCCCACCCTGCAGGCCTTTAATGTGCTACTGTGGGTGGCAGTGACTGTGGTAGGAGCAACCAGTTTTGCAAGATATTGCAGGGCTCAATTATTCCTATGTAGTATTGACACTCCTGTAGTTATCATGCCACAGACTGGGGTGTGTGCCAGGACTGTGGGTGCCTAGATGTGACAGATGCTAGATATGTTACAGATAGAGTTACTGAGCCATTAATCTGGCATGTGTTTTTGTAAGACATATGTGCATGCATATGCTGTGTAACACAGGATTTGCATGGACATGAGTGTTCCGATGGGTATGATGTTGACACAGAGCTGTCTGTCATGGTTTTGTAACCCCAGTCTGCACTGCCTTGCCAGTATGTGGGCACGCAGGGTAGGTTTCATGACAACCCTGCCATAAATAGAGGGCACAACTGTGGATATTCAGCAACAGTCTGTGCATTTGTCAGCTCTACCTGATATTGTAGGCCTCCTGTGCATCCAGCAGCAATTCTTTGTCTGTGTCAGAGGCCTAAGTACAGTGTGATTTGGGCCACTATATATAGGAGCACTGTATGACTGGCAATTAAGATATGTTTGTAAAAACTGTTGTTATACTCCAGAGGACAGTTGGTGTACTGGTATGTTCCTATGACTGTAGTTGAGGAGGTTCTGGGTTCAAACACTGGCCATGATGTCTTTTTTCCCCTAAAGTCACATCCCTGTAATGCCTGATATCTTTACAAAAGCATCAGTAATTCCCTAGAGCTGTTTGCTGTAGTGATGTGTTGCTGTGACTCTAGTTCAGAAGGTCCTGGGTTCAATAATCTGCATGTTTGTCTTTTTTTCCTGTTACATGACTGCAATGCATGATATCTTTACAAAAGCATTGCTAATTCTCCAGAGTTGGTTTGGCTTAGTGGTGCATTGCTCTGACTCATGTGCCTAAGGTCATGGGTTCCGAGAATTGGTTGTGATATTTTTTCCCTAATGTTCAATGACTCTAATACATGATGTCTTTGAAAAAGCATTACTAATTCCCACAGTTGATTTGGCATAGTGGTACATTACTCTGACTCTAGTGCAGAGTGTCCTGGGTTCAAGACTTGGCAGTGATGACTTTTTTACCCTAATGTTAAAGACCATAATGCATGATATATTTACAAAAGCATTAGTAATTCTCAGAGCTCATTTCATGTAGTGGTACGTTGCTGTGACTCTAGGTTCGAGACCTGGCAGGGCTGGTTATTTTTTTGCTAGGTAGAACGGTGGCTGAATGAGATAGTGATTAAAGCAGTTTAAGTGGGTTTGCGTGATGCTAAGCAATGCCAATAGATGCTTGGGCTCCCTTAGCTTCTCTTAACAGGACTTGCTCCTGCTTAAACCCTTGCTAATTCCAAAAAAAGAAAAGAAAAAAAGGGGTGATAGGAAAGTGGTGAAATGGGGGCAAGCAGGGGGAAAAACATTATGAAAGGCAGCTAGGGATGTGCAGGACAGGTGTAGGAAAGGACCATAGCTCTCCATTTCTTCTGCAGCAACAGCTGTGAATGATGTGGAAAATTTGGAATATAGAGCCTCACACCTCACATGGAGGGGTGTGGGTGACATACATTTGCTGAGTAATTCAAGGGTAAATTGATTAACATCAGTGTACATGGGGGCGAAATGAAGAGCTATGTATGGGACTAGATTTTTTTTTTTTTGTGGGGACAGAGTTTATTTATTTATTTCACATTTGTTAACTGGGTTAGTCCAACTGAGTTTGCAAACAAATCCATTTTCAGTGGGGACTCCAGGGGAAAAGCCCCAGCAAACATAAGTAAAGATAAAGTGACAATATACAAATATTAAATAACAATCACAACGCAAAATAATTGTAAAAAGAAAAGATTATTAGCTATTTGCATTGCATTGATTGTAAGCAACCCATTTTCAGTAGCGAACCAAGGGGAAACAGCCCCAGCAAACATAAGCAAAGATAAACAAACAGAGCAAAAACTATTAAAAATAACAATGCAAATATAAAATTAATTATAAAGAGAAAAGAAAAAAAAAATATGAACATTAAGGGTTGCCACAGATAGCATTGGTCTAAAATTTACTACATATGAGAGTAAAAACAAAAAGATAATTGTTGGTCAAAAGAAGGACAATGTATAGACATTGATAGGAAGTGGGGGAAAAAGATAAATAGTGTGGAGAATGGGAGGGGGAGAGAAAGGAGGGGCTATAGTAGGGTTATAGTAGTAGAGCTGAGGGTTTAGGAGGTTAGTTTAAGCAGACGTTACTAACAGAGAAAGAAAGTTAGGAGATGCAACAGGTTATACAGTAGGTCAGACTAAGACTATATGTGGTCAAGGCAACTGCATCATTTCAAGTTTAGTAGGTGGGATTTAAGCTCCTTTTTAAAACAGGAAAAGGAAAGGTTGAATCTAATATGGAGAGGGTGTTTGTTCCAATTTAGTGATACAGAGTGTTTGCAAAGTAGTTTGCCAATATTCCTTTTGGGTTTATAAACTGAGAGAAGATGCTTATCAGCACTCCAGAGAGACTGGGGGGGGGGGGTAGACAGTAACATGGGAGGTGAGAGCATGGCAGGCAGAGGGGTTGCTGAGTATAGAAAAGGTAGTGTAGACTTGCAATTGTAGGAGAAAGAGCAGAAATTCCAGCCACTGAAGTTTGTTTAGTGAGAGGCAGTGATGTGAAGAGAGTGGTTGATTTAGAATAAATCTGGCAACTTTTTTGTATGTTTGTTCCAGTTTCTGTTTTGAGGTAGTTTGGATATTGGAAAGGATGGGAGAAGCATATAGAAGACTAGGTAAGAGAAATGCCTGCGCAAGAGTGCATTTAGTGGCAGTAGTGAGGAATTTTTTGTTCCTATAAAGTAGTCCAAGTTTTGGGTGGTTTTTTTTTGATGGCCTGTTATATGTGCAAGTCAAATTTTAGTCGGTCATCAATTATTACCTCAAGGAGTTTGGTGTGTTAGGCAGGGGATTTAGTGGTGCTATCTAGGGAGGACAGAGAAAAATTGGATTTCCCCCAGCTTGCCCCTCGAGGTGTGCCAGTCTTCCCTCAATATGGCACAGGTGGTCATCCAAATCATGCTGGATGACCCTGTGCACCATACCCCGGACCTCGTGTCAGGCCCTCTTTGAGCTGACACCCAAGGGGGGATGAGCCCCATCCCCTGAGGTGGTTCCCCCAAGGGTGTTGCAGGAACAGAGGAGGAGGCAGACTGAGGTTGGGTCCCAGACGTGCTGGGGACTGGTGCTGCAGCCAGATGAGGCAGGACAGGCGGATCCACTGGGATCTGCTTTCCCAAACATGTTATGATGTTGAGGTTTGAGCAAAATGTTTTGGGTAGTCACAAACAAAACATTTCAACATTAATTATAACAGTATGCATGGGTGTTCCAATTAACCCAGAACAGTAGAATTGAACAAATTTCATGGCAAACAGAATGCATGCATAAATGGCATAACAGTCTGTATTATAACAGCATGCCAGTTACATTTAAGGCAAAAGGCCATCAACAATGCAATTTGAACAAGGTTTGTTAGCATGCAACCATTTAAATATATGAACAATAATAGAGCACAAGTCCCAACATTAGGTTTTGAGAACAACATACCCATAGTATATGAGTAATAATTATTAATGCAGATAAGGGGTGGGGGAGAGAAAAACAGTCCATTAACAACTGTATAGGCTTATATTTTTCACAACAGTACTGCTCAGTACTGTACAGGTGTGCCATCACTTTACATCTATCTGAGGCTTATAGCTACTGTAGCACATACAAACCTGTTAATCTGTCAACCAGGAATGCTATGGGGCAAGCTGTGTCAACTCTAGGTACATGAGTAGAGGGGACTCGTACATGTCATGGTTACATATATGACTAACAAGGTGTACCCTGCACTGATGTTGTATGACTGTGCTAATGGCATACTTCTACTGGATTTTTATCTGTGTGCAAAGTTATTGGCAACAGTGATCACTAGCCATGACAGAGCGACACTTGAGAGACATGTATTGGGAAGAGTGCATAGTGTATATAGCTATACTGCTGTCATTTGTGGGCATGGGGCTGGGCACTGGAACATTTGTACACAGTGTATTACTATACCCTTCATACAGCTAATACAAACATTTCTTTACCTGTCAGCAGTGCGGAGACAATATCTGTTAACACTTCCTGAATGTTTCTACAAATAGTCAGGATTACATGTGTGTAACTATAAACACATCTTAGTACCAGTCCCTGAATTCAAACCATGGTCTGTGTGTGCAAAACTAAACAACATATCTGTATCATATCACACTGAGCTACTGGGCCACTGCTGCCTGCTGCTTCACTGATTTGTGCTTAAAACTCACTTGGTTACACACTCAGACCTTGTAATATATGTGGAGTGTCACAGAAGACTGTAGTGACAGTTGAACATACATGCCTAAGATTCATGCATGATAGATAAATAGTGTACTGTGTATTAATACTTTGAATGCAGATGTACACATTTAACCCCTAGTGGATGTGATTATGTGTGATCTGTACAGACCACAACAGACTGCTGGGTTGCATATGTGACTCATACACATTTGCACATCATTATATATTTGCAGTCTTCACCTATTACGGTCTCATACTTGCCTGCATCAGCATACCTACATTCAGAAATACATGTGGCTGAAATGCAAAGGTTAACACAAGATAATGCTGCAGGGAACACACTATAATACATTACATATTACTATTCAAGGTTCAGATCTTAGTGCAGAACATATATCACTTTTCATTGTATCTTGTTTTACAGATCCACATCTACAGTTTGCCATAACAGATGCCTAGCAAACACACCACACTGGATTCATGCTCTCATAGCCATATTTGCTGTGTAGCACCTGTACACTTGTATTTCTTCAACAACAGACCAGATTAAACACAGCAGTTTTTTGGAATAAGCTTTATTGTGGGTAACATGACACAGTGGTTTTTTTTACATTCTAACATTCTACATTCAGTTGTACTGCATATCCTATAGATTAAGAATGCATGTCAGTTATTACTTTCACAGTAGAAAGCACAGTATAGCTTATTAACAGATTCATTCCTACACAGTATTACTACAGTATTGGCTTCCTTTTATTAATAGTTGCTTGTTTGCTATCTTCATCTGTATTGCACAGCACCTGGCATTAGTTACTTATATGAATGTTGGTATAACAACACATTTATTCAGTACACTCAGAACACACTATACCTAATGGCAGTAAACTATTACACTTTCTTATTTATTGGACTTTATACATATAGATATATATATATATATATATATATATATATATATATATATATATATATATATTGCAAGAAATATCTGTACTCACCACACTGTCAGCACAGCCTCGCCAGTTGTCCTCCATGGGCCTCCATGTTACAAGCCCTCTCCTCTGCAGCTGTGGGGAGAAAACACAGTATTATGCATACCTGTCTGTCAGGTATTCATAATATAATTTGATAAATCACCACTTGCTATACTTACAAACTTCTGGGGCATTCCTGTCCTGAGCATCTTCGATCCATTGGGCCCATATCACCCCCTTCCTCCATTTCAGGTCATCATAATGATGAATGACCTGCTTACCAATGCGGGGGATGCCAGTGGCATTGGTGAGCTCAAATGCCTGACGGACCCAGGCCTCAGGCTTGTATTCTGAGCCCTGTACTGACCCTGCAGCAGTCTGATGTCATGGTTTTTTACAAGGAGCCCAGCCATGACCCTGGACTCCAACATGTCCCAGGGCTGCACCCAAAAGCATGCTCCCTCACCAGCACCTGCCACAGCTCCTACAGGGATCAAACTCTAACAGGTTATGCCTGTATTCCTACCTGTGCAGTTTAAATAAGGCCATATTCCCACCCTTTGCCATCATTAGATCATTTTTGAAAATGCTGAGCAAAGCAAACCTGCTAAGCTGAGTTGAGCAGTACTTAAAGTGGCAAATGCTGAGCAGTGCTTAGCAGTGTGCAAATCTGCTTAGCTGAACTGAATACTGCTTAGAATGGAACTTCTTAGCGATGCTCAAATCAGCTAAGCAGAGCTGAATATTGCTCAGACAGGTCCTGTTTAAGCTTTGCTTAGCTTGGCTTAGCAGTGCTTTACAAAAGTGAGCTAAGGGCAAACAAGGTTCTTTAGTCTAAAAAAAATAGGAATCGGCTATTAATTACTCATTACTGATGCATTACTATTAAGTGTTTATATTTTACTTTACATGACCTCCCCCTATAAGCTTTCATTACGTTACCTTGGGGTGTGACTGTACTGTATGGGACGGGTTTCACCCCATATCTCCACTGACACTGGGATTTTAGACCAGCTACACTACCTTGTTTAACACACATTAATTACTACATCATTAAATAAAATAAAAAATAATATAAAAATGCTTTCCCATGTAAAAATGGAATGGCCTGTATTGGTATTTGAACTGTGTACCTGCTGCCATGACTTTAGCCACTCAGCTAACTCGGCTCTGAAAATTTTAGCTATATATTTCTATATAACTTTTCATTACATTTAAGCACTGCTGAGCAAAGTGCTGCACCATGCCACTCAAACCCGCTCAGCTACGCTTAAACTTTACATAAAATAAATAAAAAAAAAAATAAGCCATTAATTTTAACTGAAACATCACACTTCAATTATGAAATAAGTGTTCAAGGACACTTTATTGTTTTACTGCCCTATGGCACCTTCACAATCCAGGGTGTGTGTTACGGATACTGTAACATCCCCAACATGACATTACTTCATTTTCAGACTGCAGTTAGTAAATAATGACAGGCATTTGATTTTCAGGTGACATACTCTTCAGGAAATCCATGCTAATGTAAAACCTGTCATTCTATCAACTTTCTAAGTTTGTAAGAGCAACATTTAAAACTGTCACTGCTTTTGGCCTTTTGTCCCAGTTTTACTAATGGCTTTGTCCAGACTTCATGCTCTAAGAGGTTGGGAGGTATGTGCCGAGGACACATTTTTATTGTACGGTGCTGTATGGCACTTTCACAGTGCAGGGGGTGTGTTAGAGTACCTGTCACACACCCCCTGCATTACATTCATTTCAGTGTCTGTGGACACTGTTTTCTATTGTAAAGTGCGGCACTTTGACAGTGCAGGGGGCATGTTACAGATCTATGAGCTCTACTGTAACATGCCCCCTGCACTGATTCAGTATCCATATACATGGCTTTGTCTCAGTAGCACGCCTTCATTAATATGCAAGGCATGCTGCTGAGAGGGAGATGCGGACATGGACACCATTCACTCCATGTAGGAATAACGCTATTCCTACACTGAGTTTATTAAATCCAGGACTGTGTGTTTTGCTTTGATTTTGGTCTTAAGCAGAGTATTTGTCTGGGGCATCTTGACCATTTTTTGTGGAATAAATTATAAGCTGAAATAAGCAGGGAAAATAAAACAAGAACACCTAGACCTCTCAAATATTTTTGACGTTAAGTATTTTTGCAGAAGTTAAACCCCCACAACATGTCCTGAAGTTAAAATAGGGGGACATTATTTATGTCTCAAAAATAGGAAGCAAAGGAATTTGCACTGAAGAATAAGGACATGTTTTCAGCACTGCCTAGTCAAACCACTTTAATATAGCTGAATACAGAAACGTTGTGTTATGAAAAAGTCAATGTAAAATCATACAAAATACCACAATCCCCTACAAGCAGTCAGGGAAGGGGTATGATAAACAATTAAAGTTTGAGTAATAGAACAAGCACAACATGGGTGAAATAGTCCCAATCTACTGGTTCCCAAGCTTGGTGTATATACATTTTTGCAGTATTTATCATCTCAAAATTTGATTCATATCCCATACCCCAAATGGATGAATTGATTGAAAAAAATCATCAGGGCTTAGTTTCCATCATGATACTTAAAAGGAAGCTACTGGCAAATTCCATCTACCATAGACACTCAGAAAATGCTGGATTCTCTATTACTGGGGACTGTTCTCTTATAGAGTTCTGTCTTTTTGGTGTTCTAAAAGCACCAGCAACACTCCATGGGCTGATGGACAATATTCTAAGACCCGATACCAGATACGCCACAGCTTGCATAGATGACATTGTAATACTCAAAAAAAAAAAAAAAGTGAAAATCATCTTCTGGAAAGTCCAATTATCTTTGAATTCCACACTGAATTGATAGCTAACTCTTGTAAGTGTACATTAAGACTAAAAGAAACCCACTATTTCAGTTGTATGATATGCAGTAGGATTGTGCAGCTCCAAGCTGAAAAAGCTGACACAGTCAATGCAACTACAAAAAAGCAGGGTTAAGGCATTTTAGGTTTGGCAAACTATTACCACACATTCTTCCTAGAGTTTGCTAACATTGCTCACTGTCTGACTGGTTTAACTAAAATTAAGGCTACATTGAACCTTTAATTGACTAGCAAAGGTGACCAAGTCTTTAGGACACTGAGAAGTTGTCTGTGATTAGATCCTATATGTTATCCCCTGACTTCTGCAAATAGTTCCTGATCTATATTAATGCCTCTCTAGTGAGACTCAGTGCAGTACAGTGTTGTCTAGGATGGTACAGGATGAGAAACACACCCATGTGTTACAGCAGTCGAATGCTCAGAAATGCTGAGAAGCAATGTTCAGTAATAATCAAAAAATACATTACCATTCTCAAATATTACTTCTTAAGAGAATTTACAGTTGTTATGTAATGTTCCCCTCTTCAGTAGTTTTATAGATAAAACAACACTAATTCTAAACTATCTGACTCCAACCATGCAGTTTTTAGGATTAAACCTTATCTAGACCATAGCAATTTTAATATAGCAGGTTGTCTTAGGCATACAAAACCTCCAATAAGCTCAAGCTGGTAGTTATATACTGGAGAGGTCCCATGTCAGAGTGCTGGAGTCTCCAGGGAAGTTATGTCTGAAGGGTGGAACCAGGCTGGAAGCTGTCCATGCAGTATGAAGTTTAGAAGATATCATTGAAGCTTGAAAAGGGAAAGGAGTTATTCAGTAAAATTTATTAATACCTGTTGGGTAACTGCGTAATTATTTGCTTTAAAAGTCCTATGTTAAGAGCTTCTACAAGGATGAGCTGCACTTGCCCAAGTTGTTGTAAGGAGTTTGACATTTTTATTGTTTACCGTGATTACAAGAAAGCATTTTTTCCTATTGCCAGATGTAAATACCCCACATCTACTGTGAATCTTGTGTCAGAGAGATGTTTAGTACCTTCTGTACTTTTAAATGCTATAAAATATATAATAACAGGAGTACCACATATTCTCTAATAGTGATGATATTGACCATCAAAAATATTGCTACTGTGTACTCAAAAAGAAGTAATGTCTGCCCACAGATGGTCATTCTCAAAAATGTGTGTGTTTATATCATCCATTAAATTGCCAACTTTACCTGGATGTCATGCAAGGAATATTTATGCTGATATAGGCTATACTCTAGAATTTCAGCAAACTGAAAATAGACTCAATAAGAGAGTTTTCTGTGGTATCACAAAATATGATAAAATGCAAGGGATATTGTTGCTTACAGGAAAAAAAAATTCCTTCTAACTTGTACTATGCTTCATGGTTGAATTTCCTATTTTTATTCTGTTTCCCTTTTGACAGCTTCTCTACAAATGCAGACATAGTTGCCCTACTGTGTTCTGTCAGACTCAAGGTGAATGGAGCAGTGCTTATGAATGTCATTCATTGTAATGCTGTTAAATTAAAGTACTTCCCCTGAGTTGGCAGTTTAATGGACAATAGAGGCACTGGGAACTGGTGTCGGGTGGCACTACACCAGGGTAATCTTATGGCTAGGCTTGTAAAGGCCCCAGGACCATTAGCCTAGTACACACCTATGAACCTATGAATATATGCACAGTTGCACTTTGATAATGATGATTAAGCTGTTAACATTAGTTGTTTTTGTCCATATGGTGGCGATATTTTTATGGTCAAACATATGACTATTACATAATATGTAGTACTCCGATAATAACTTGCAAAGCAATTCTTTCAGTTAAACTCTCAACGGGAAAGGGAAATAGGCCATATTTGGGAATTTTATATATGCCAACAATGAATTCTACATTTTGGGAGTATTTGACTAGGAAGGATTTACAGAGGAGAAACCAGTTGAATAAAGTAATGATCCCTTTAAGCTTAGATGTGAGAGATTCATGTGTATATATTCTGTTGTTATCCTGTCTATTTTAAGGACAAGATCATTCCAATACCACAAAGTTATTTGGAAGTTGCTGAAAGCAAAAATGTCTGAGGTCAGAGCAGTTAGCTCTAAGGCGTGAGTCCAATGAGAGGTCTGCAATTGCCCAAGAACCTAAAACAGGGTTGAAACCACAAGATGAGTCAAGAATTGGGGATACCTAAGAACTGCAATGGAAGAATGGGGCTTCAGGTTAAGAAGTAACTAGGGAGATTACCTGGAGTCTTGCTATGAGCTGTCTTTCCTTGGGGAGGAGTGGGAGGTGGAAGTTCATATGTCTACCTTGTCCAGATATGCAGAATGGTAGCTAGGTTAACTAGTGTCCCTGGAGAGTCTGCTAGACTGCTGCTGCCTCTCAAACTGAAGTTGAGGAGCATTCAGGTAGGCCAATTAAACTACTAAAAGGACCATTGGGAGGATGAAGAATAAGTTGTGCTTGAAAACATATATCCAGAATGGTGGGGTAGAATGCTGTGTTTGAAACCCCATCAACTTATTTCTGCTTCAAGATGCAGAATGACCTCATCTATAGGATAAATAAGGAGAGAACAGATTGCCTACCAGCTATTGGCACTCAAGCCATTTAGGCAAATGTTCATGAAAATTGCCCATAGTTAAGTATTAATGGGTCATTTAGGCATTAATAAAACAAAATCAAGGGCCTTAACAGGTTTTCTTGGCTGTGTGTTATGAAAGAATGAATGAAGTTGAATACTGTTGTGCCAAGTGTCATGAGGCTTTAGGAATACTTTGCTTCCGATACTTATCAAAGTTCCCTTTTAAAGGATTTAGATGGATACCAGAGAAATATTACTTATGTCCAATGGTGGGCACACTATATATTGGTGGTGCTGGGCCACAGTACCCTGTTCTCCAAAGCTATTTCCCTCTAGGGTTGATAAGGCCAAAGCAGTCACTAAAGAATTGGTACTACTATTTTCACAAATCGGGATACTGAAGAAGATCCTAAAAGACCAAGAAACACCTGTCCTGTTCAAAGACATGAGGTACCTTTATCAGAGGCTTAAACTAAACCAACCAAGAACCTTGCTGTATCACACCACAATGGATGACACTGGTAGAGGAGTTTAACTGAATCTTAAAATCTGTGTTAAGGAAGGCTATTGAGAAAGATGGGGAAAGGATTGGACTAACTTTTGTCTATTTAATGTTCTCAATAAAGTTCAGGTCCTTTGAGGAGGTTTTTTTATATACTAGGAAGCCCAGAAGAGTTTTGGATATAGAGAAAGAAATGAGGGAAGAAGAAATTATATTTGTATGGCGGTATATGGATCAGCAGGAAATATTGAAAGCAGTGACATCCTTTGTGCAATATCACATGGATAATACACAAGCGAGCCAACAAGGCAGCTGTAACAGAAATGCCCAGAACAGGGAGTTCCATGTGAAAGACCAAGTTTTAGTTCTGTTACTCATAACTGAGAAATTTCTGCCCAAGTGGCAAGGACCATACAAGATAGATAAAGGAATAAGTGAGATAAATTATAAAGTCAGGCAAACAAGAAAGAGGTGCACTTAGCAAGTTTACCATACGAGTCTTTTAAAACCCTGGACGGACATGGAAACCAGTGTGACAAATGCTGTAGCTAAGGTCAGGGATCATGAGCAAAATACATAGGAGGTTACTAGGCTAATGGCCCTGAGGCCCTTACA
The DNA here is from genome assembly GCF_019279795.1 of Protopterus annectens. Lineage (NCBI taxonomy): Eukaryota > Metazoa > Chordata > Ceratodontiformes > Protopteridae > Protopterus > Protopterus annectens. The sequence goes on from NC_056748.1 coordinate 589,283,504, forward strand.
AGCCTAGCCAAGAGTTTCTCCCCCAAAAAAGAAACCTCAGTCAGCACCTATCACCCCTGTCAATGAGGGACACAGGCAGCGACAGGCGCTAACTGAGGTTTCTTTTTTTTTTTGTATGGTTGTGTATGGCTCGGCAGGAAATATTGAAAGCAGTGATGCCCATTGTGCAGTATCACATGGGTAATACACAAGTGAGCCAGTCTGGATATATGTTTTCTAGCACAACTTATTCTGCATCCTTCCAATGAACCCAGGGCTTTCTGTTCCTCATGTGGTGGTGGGCAGAACCCACTTAAAGTTTCAAACTCAAGAGGTTCAACATCTTTTCAGAGTTGCTGTGAAGGATGGATCTTATTAAACATCACAGAGAGAAAATTACATGGAAAATGTTAATTAAGGACCCTACAGAGTAGCGGAGCTCAGGCAGTCAGAGATGGTATAAAGAAAGTGCTGAAGCTAGGGGATGTTGAAAAGTCTGCTAGTGGTACCCAACTGTTTTAATTTCAAAAGTGGACAGTATAGCTTATTTGTGAAAATATATCAGATCACTCAATATCATCATATACTCTAATCAGAGCTGGTGAACCAATAAGGGAAGGTGAGGTTCATGACAACCTTGGATTTAAGGAAGGGTCATTGGCAGATTCTCTTAACTAATGAGAAAACTGCATTTCATGAAGCCTTTGGTTTATTTCAATATACTCTCCCCCCACTTGGCATCTCTGAGGCTTCAGTCACATTCCAGAGACTGATAGATTAAGTACCGACACCTCACCTAAGCTATGCTGCAGTTTATCTTTATGAAAAATTATTTATTTAGAAAACTGTTTTTTTCAACATCTTAAGGTACAAGTAGCATTAAATCTGTTTAAACAGGCTGTCTCACTGTTAATGCTCTGAAGTGTAAGATAGAAATGACCAAGGTAAAACACCTTTGATGTTAAATCAAGAGAAGATTAATCAAACCACAAAGAGAGCAAGTTGAAGCTGCAAAATAATAGCCTTATCCTCTGACTAAGAAACAGTTAATGGCTTTGTTGGGACTTAGTGGATGTTACCAAAAGTTTGTCTTTTTTGCATGCTCCCTTATCAGCCTAGCCAGGGAGAAACTATTTGAAGAAGTCCAGTGGATACCAGAAGGTCAAAAAGTTTTTCAAAAGCTTAAATTGAACTTTTGTGCATAGTGGTTTCTGCTGTCCACTGACATCTCAAGGCTATTCACTGTATACACAGATGCCTCAGCATCCAGAGGCCAGAGGCTTTTGTTCACGGTAATACTTCCTCAAAAATAAGAAATGGGGAGCATTGTTTGTTGTCTCAGCAAGAAGCTGAGTAAGACAAAAGCAAAATAGTCTGCTACAGAGAGGGAACTCAATGGTTATCAAATGGGATGGGCACTGAGTGCACCATGGTTACAGATGAAATACTTTCTAATGGCCTCACCAGTAACAGCAAAAAAAAAAAAAAAAAAAAGATATCTGAAACTTTGCAACCCCTCCCCACAAAAGTCTCACCATTTAGCTTCTAGTTAGAGCAGTTTCTTCCACTGCAATGTAAACAGTCTATCTGGAGCTCACAGACCTCCCTGCATGTTTGAAGTCATTTTGTTCAAGCTGGAAGAGGTCACCTGTAACATAGCACGGTGGTTCTATTGGATGAATGCCTAACAGTTAATGAAATTAGGCCAGATTAGGGACTTTTAAATTTGTGAAATATTTAGATTGGAAAGATTAGATTTTATGTAGGAGAAAGCACTAGGGAAAATTAATGGGGACTGGATCCTTTAAGCTTAACAACCTGAGTGTTATGTGAATGGAGTTAGCTGCATACCTCTCAACCTCTTAGCACACGCTATCTGGACAAAGTTAAAAATGGTGGACAAAGACTCCAAAATATGAACAGACTTTAAATATTGTTCTTATAAACTTAGAAAGTTGCTAGAATAAAAAGTTTTATGTTAGCATGCATTTTCTGAAGACTATGAATTCTGAATCTCAAATGCCTGTCATTATTTATTTATTTATTTTCTCAATGATATGCCAGAAAACTCAATATTTTATGAGGAGTCAGAACAAAAATATGAAGCAAAACTCTGGATGTTCTGCAAAAAACATGGGATAGTTGAGAGGCACAGCTCACTGTTATTCTTTAACTGTTTAAGTCCAGGCACTTTCACGTTTTAAGTCTAGGCTAATTCCCATATGACACAAGTCATTTACTTTAGTACAATTCAGATTGTGGAATCGTTTTGTTTGCTGTATTGTTGCAGAAAGTGAGACATTTCAAGGCATGAGCAGCCAGCCTCAGGGATGGAGTTCACTGACAGGTACATAATTGCCAGTGAAATTAGTAGAAGTTGAAAACCCTGATGATACCTGACTAGAAATATTCAGATAGAAAGACTTTTAATTATTTCACATGAGAGAGTCCTGGCAGTGAGATACTCTGATGTATAAAGGCTGTAGTTTCATATCACTGAACATCTTTTGGACTTCTTTTACTTTGGTATTTATATTTTGGTGAGTGATTTTTGCATTGGAAGACTCCGACTGAGCTTAACTCGGATATGTGTGTGTGTGTGTGTGTCTGTGCTTATATGAATACATGTTGGGAGGTGCTTATGTTACTACAATTCATGGGCAGGTAGAGATTACACTAGCTTGGCCAGGTCTGGCAGCACAGTGTTTGATTCACAGACGTGGCAATTAGAGTCTAATGAGTTGTTTATCTGAGCAGCTTTACCTTGCCTCAGAGATTCTCACCATTGCACTAATTGAAAACCTGTGCTAGACAATAAGGTCTGGCGATGAGAATATCTCTGAATCTCAGGGAAGTTTTTGTAAATAGTGGACCACAATGTTATGGTTGGGGGATGGGGATATGAAGATAACAGGTTGGGATGCAAAGGTAGCTTCAACTACACAACAATGTAGAAAGCAAATATGAGAGGTAATAGGTAAGTTTATACAGCACAGTTTACAAGTGTATTGCTTTAACACTAGCAGTGTGTATATATACTGCATTAGGACAATGATTTCCATCAAGGCTGTAATACCATATTATATAAAATAAAATGCTTATAGCTAAAATTATAAGTCTTTTAACAATTTTGCAGCTAATTGCACCATAGCTTAACTAAGAAAAGCATTTGGAAGGAAATGAGAAGAAAGCTAACTATTCGTACAATTCTTGCTTCTACTTGTTTTTCCATCACTATGCTTCCTGGGGAGCTCAAAATTCTAAGTGCTAAATGTCTGAGAGCATTAAATATGCACAGAGGGAAATTTATTGCAAACCACTCATATTAAATGACATTTTATCCAGGGTAAAGGAAGACACTATTGCAGGCAAATTTTCTCTTGTAAAATATTCCATTTTTTATGGGATGAAAGTATTGAATATGTGTCAACATTTTGTTTTGAAATGATAATATATGTAAAACTATTTGGAAAAAATGATAGCTATGTGAAGTCACACCTTCTGAAACACAGATGCTCATATTAGAGAAATTCCATCGCAGAGTTTTAAAATCCAGCTTATTCTAAAGTCACCAAAGAAAGGACAAGACAGAAAAACAAAAGTATGCTTTCACATGTGGGTATAGAGAGCTGGATGGACATTATCTTCATGTATAGGGCATTAATTTAGATAGATACCTCATACAGTGATCTTCTGACTGCTGTTTTTGCATTTGGAGCAAAGCATTTGTTATTTAAGAGACGCAAGAGATAAGGCATGCAGCCCTGGTTTCTGAGAGTTGAGAGTAGAATAACAGGCATGCTGTAACTAGGATTTTATAATTCAATAAAGCAGACTATGAAGAAATACATGAATGATTCATTTAGAGAATTTTCTCATAGGTGCTTGCTTTTATAGTACACCATTGAACAGTAGTGTAATGTAATTTGTTGTTGTAAATCTAAAAGAGAATCCATGCACATTAGATTAAAAAGATTGGCAGTACCACTTTATAAATGATATGATTATTAATTTCTACCTTCTGATGGAGTAATGACATCTGGATGTTTTTTGGCTAAGCTTGCACAGAAATAGTATGGGTGGTAAAGTCTCAGAAATAGGGACACATTTTAAATATTGCTCCTATGAACTAAGAAAATTGGCAGAATAACAGGTTTTGCACGTTGATGTATTTTATGAAGGATATGAAATCAGAAACTCAAATATCTGTCCTATTTAGTGTCTTCAATCCTCAGTGATTTGCCAGAAAACCACAAGTGTTATGATGAACAGACCAAACATATGAGGCAAAAATCTAGACTATTGAGAGATATGGTTCCAAGGTTGAAATGTTTCTAAGGTTTACATGAGAGCAAATCTAATGTTCTGAAAACTAGTTGAAAAAGAAAAATCTACTGAAAAGCAAACAGTCTTCTGCAAGTTAAACCTTTGCTACCAGTCACGCATTGTTGTGTTGGAATTCTCTTTAGTAAGGAGCCAGACAAACCTTATCAAGTAAAGCTGTAGCTAAATTAATATGTCTTCATATCGAAAGAGGTGTGTGTGCCTGTTTAGACTGCAAGTACTATGTCATATATTATGTCTGCAAAGTGCTCAGAGTTTTGAAATATAGCCTATCACCAATTCATCTGTACACTAACTGTATGGCTAAATTATAACCGTTTTTATACTAATTTAAGAAAAAACATGAGAATTTGTGGTATGTGAGTACCATCATGTACATGACTTTAACAAAAATATATGTGGTATATGAATACTATCATGTGCATGACTTTAACAAAAAGCATTTGTGGTATATGAGTACCATCATACATATGACAATGGAGAACGAGTGGTTGCTAGAATGTCACACAACAAAGGTGTCGTGTTAGAAAGATGCACATTTATAAAATGAGCAAATAAAAGCCTAATGCTTACCCTTTTAACGTAAAGCTGAGTAACATCCACAAAACTCAGAAAATGCATGGCAACAGTCTTTGATAACAGGGTTGGAGATATCACTATTTTTTTGTGTTTGTTTATATATGTATGTATGTTTACTTGCCATGGTACTTTAGTGAATTAATATCACAAAATAATTATTTTTAAAATTTTTTTGATTTGATTAAGATGCCTCTACATTGAGCATCAATCTCCTGCTTTGGACCTGTCCCTGGTAATATCTCAGTGTGTTGATGTGGGCATGCAGTATCATATTGGTGACACTGTGATGCATCTGTATTACTGTTCTAATATGGCCACCCACAGCATGGACATCCTGCACCACTGCTTGCCACACCTGGTCTCAGAAGGCCTTGTCTGCTTTATCATTGTCAAGGATATAGATGCTGAGTGCACATAGAGTCTGCAGCAGTACAGATGTCTCCACTGCATTGCTTTTTTTTTCCAGCTATTGTAATATTGTGTTTCCATGATGTCATTTACACCTGTGGATTACACATGTGGATCAGTACAGGTATTTATGCATGAATGTCCTTGTTGCACACCAGTGATCTCTGCACTGGCAACCTACCTCTGTTAGTTATTCACAGACCTCCTTGCTATTATGCTTTCACCATTTAAGTGTATCAGTGATTACCAAACTGAGACTTCTTGGAAATGCATAATATGGAAGAAATTTCACAGAGAGCACAATAGATCAAAAATATAACAAAACAGCAGAGAAAGAATTTTTTGCTGGGGAAGTAAGCCATCCTGCACTAACACTTGGAGCTGTTGTGGTCACAACACCCCTAAAACTTTATATATACCAGCTCTGAGCTTGTATAACAACTGGGAAAATTCATATTTATAATCCCCACTGTACGGCAATTTCACATCACAAGCCCATACGTGCACTTATTCGTTAGTGCACTAAATCACAAACTTGCACTCAGACTGAAACACTATTTCCTTGCCTTCTCACTTACACATAGAAATAACTCAAAACACTACTCATCTAAAGCATGTTTCCTCTTCCCAGCTAAGAAAATGGGAATTTATTAAAAAAAATGATGGCTACTATTCTGACAAACTGCCACACTGACCAATTATCATGCAAGCAACCATTCACAACCTGTATTATTTTGCAAGTTGTGATAGGAATGGTACCACTGCCCACTGCCTTGCAGGACTGAGCTGACAGTATGTGAGGAGATGACTGTACAGGAGGCTTCGTATCTCCATTACCAGGTTTGTGATTTTTTTTTTTGTAGATGGCACTATGTCAGCCCCCCACAACAGGAAGCAACATGGCATACCCATATACCCTGCATCTAGGCAGGACAATAACCCACTTTGTCCTTGAGCTCTGTGCTCTGAGAGGGTCAGCCCCTACACAGCAGGACTAGAACCCAACATGCCCTTGTGTTCTGTACCCTGATAGATTGAGATGCTTCATAATAGTACAGTAACTTGAGATGTCTTTGAGCGCTATAAAACTGACAGGGTCAGCCTCCTCATAGCAAGACAGTAAACTGACATATGTCTGCTTTGCATACTGACAGGGTGAGTCCCCCTTAGTTGGGCAGCAACCTGACATACTTTTGTGCTGTGTTACCCCCCACATACACACTACTGCTAGTATCTAATCATATTGTTTTCATGCACTTTTTATATACACTTTGCAGTCCTGAGGTCCTTTACCTGTTGCTTTGTCCACTGACAATATGCCTATTTTGTAGCTGAAACTGCTTTTTATTTCTGTGTTGTGATTCCTGTGTTGCTCATTGCAATGCAGTCTCCTACAGTATAGGAACTGTACGTATTTCCATGATAAAATCAGCCTTGTTCTACACTGATTATGTTAATGAGGTTCTGTACAGTGAATGTCTGTAAACTGTTTCTATAATGTGATGACACTACTGAGATCACTGGTGTCTGGCAAGCACATTCATTCATATGCATACACATGACAAAATAAAAGCAGTGAAGTGTGCACAACAACATAAGAAAAAAAACACGTCAGGTTGCTGTCCTACTGTGGGGGACTTGTCCTGTCAAGGTTCAAAATTACCCTCTTTACCCTATATATAAAATCATTCTGCGGTGGTATAGTGGTAGCGTTGTTACCTCACAGCAAGAGGTTCTCCCATTCGATTATTGGCTTGGCTTGGGAGTGCCTTCTGTTTGGAGTCTGCATGTCCTCCCCGTGGTTGGGTAGCATTTGAAAGACATGTGTGCGTAAATGGGCATGCCTTCATTGAAGGTTGGGCATCGAGCTGGCACCTCGGTGTTTCGTAAAAAATCTACTGCCAATCATTAGCAGACTGGAGTTCCGCTGTGGCGACCCCTTACCAGGAAAAAGACAAACAAACAAACCCTATATATAAAATCAATACCTGACTTTAGGTAACATGGTAGTTCATGATGCCACTGGCTTTATCGCCTCTGGTGAGCAATGTATTCATAGTTAGTGACCTGCAGAGGTGCCACCCTGACTTTCTGCAACAGTAGGAGACATAGGTTAGTAAGAGAGAGCCATCATTCTTTTGAAAACACTTTGTAATGGTTTTTAGTGTAATGCAGTGTTCTGACGTTAAGCTTTTTCTGTCTTTGCTATCTCTTGGAATACTGCAATAAATGCTGTCTGTTTCATGTCTTATAGTGCCTCACGATGTGAATTGTGAAGTCTGCCTGTGGAGAAAGAAGAGGCATGCCAGGTGGTGAGTAAGTTTACCAGATTATCTGATTTAAATGATAAACCCCTTTTTAATTAAGAAAACCATACCCTTTGTATTGAGTTGAGGAGCATAGTTTACCTGGTAAAACCTCAGTTTTTCTAAGAAAATGTCCTATTTTGTACACCTGAAAATGTAGCTACCCTATGTCAACTTAAGGATTGCAGACCATTAGCCTCAACATGTGAACAGTCAGTTCTACACACACAGAGCACAAAACTGCCAAGTAATAACAATGATTCTTTATTTTCTTCTTTATTTGGTTTGGTAACCAGGTAGATGGATTTGTCCAGAGACCCATTTCAGCAATGATGTTACCTGCCATTCATTTATTTTTATATTTATTGCATTTTTTCCTAATACATATATATATATATATATATATATATATATATATATATATATATATACACACACACACACACACACACACACACACACACACACACATATGCACCTATTCCACTTAGTCATGAGAACAACAAACAACGAGGCGGAGGTGCTACCTGGAAATCATAAGGTAGTATATTAATGGAAATTATTACTGACAGCTGACTACCATGAAAATCTCTTCAGTCCTGCTTTTCTGGGGGATTCTTTATCTTGTATCTACTTTCACTGTCCTTAGGAGATGTGATTAATCATGACTTTATGAACACAAACACATTCAGCTTCAATCTCCTTCCTGTGTCTGTCATTGATTCATTTTCTGTCACAGATTCATTACTCTAGCCATGACAGTTTACAGTTTCTCCACATGAAAATGTACCTCAGTGGAAATTCATTATGCTGTCCATCACTTATTCTAACAGTTTCACCAGTAATTTACCTAACCTAGTTCACTTCTCAGCTGTGGTAAACAGTGGTACAGATAAGTGAACTGGTTCTATTTCAGTGAATCAGTGACAAGAGATCAGCATAGAACATTTTATTGAAAAGTGTATGCCATGTTATGAATTAGTCCAACATAAGACACCTCACTTAAAGCTCATGTATGGAAAAAAATATATTCATAACCATTATGGGTAATAAAATATCAAAATACTTCAAATCTGTAATGTCTTCAGAAACAAAATAATCTTTGATGCTTAAAATGAATGTATAAAATGATGCAATAAAGCCAATATTTACCAATAAGAAGAACACTAATGAACTGAATTGAATGAGTAATATTTATGCAGTTGTTAGTAAAGAGAAAATAAATGTTGTAGCAGTGTGTGCCCAGTGCTGGAGTTGACTGTATAAGCCTATATATTAGCTAAGATGTAAACTTTGTGCTTTTACAGCGTAATGTGGGAATCCCTGCAAAATACTTAGAATTTCTACAACTGCTCAACTGCAAGTGGTAAAGCCTGAACTGTAGATTGTACAGATGAATTGTTAGGCCATCCTGTGAACACATTGAGAAGCTATACTGTTTATGACAGTACTGAAAGTTCAAGTTTGGAGTGTTTAGAAAAACTGTGCTGGATCAGTATGTTATTAATTAGATATTTGAAATGTCTTCAACATATCAGTTTGTCTGATTCAAAGCTAATAGATAAATATGTATTTTATATCACTGAAGTGAGACACTTGAGGATGTATTGTGTATGACCTGTGAAGCCAAATGGTTCAAAGTTATGCTGTTTATACACTCCCACTTGAAGTATTTTGAGTTTATCTTTCAAACCATTAAATAAAAATGTGGAAAAAAGTTATGCTGTTTATACAGACATGGTAGTATTTATTACTTACAAATGCTATTTATTGTAGAATGTGTAATGCAAAGTATAACAGGAAACATGTATGTCAATAAGTAATCAACATTTTCTTTGCAGTATCAGCAGTACGGTACACATGTGGTTATATGTCTGATACATTGTGCAGCTTTAAAAGGAAAGTTAAACACTACTCTAGATCTTATTTATTTTAATACCAAATTGTTCCCTAAGGTATAACATTAATTCAAACATATGTGATATAATATTACAATGAAATAACTGCCACATTTCAAAATGTTTTTGTGTACCAGGAAAAAAAATGGATGGCACTGCAATTTTTTTATAGCAATTAAAAACAGTTTATGTCAGATTTGCATAATATTATTGTTACATTATCCAGAAAATGGCAAACTTACCACTGTATACTTCAGACTAAATGCATTATACTACACGTAAATATTCTGAGCGATAACAAAAAGAAAGCTTGAAACTTTATTCTGCTCTTTCCTTATTAACTCAGATCAAGTAATAATTTTACAGTGTCCATGGATTAATTAATGAATTACCATGGTACTGCAATGAATGCATTAAGACACCTGATTACATAGTACTGCAGTTTTAATACAATGTCATGGATACTGCTAACTAATGCAATAACAGGGGATAAAAACTCAAAACTGCCAAAAATGAGAAAACAAAACTGGATTCTTAAATTAGCAATATGTGCAAAATATCATGTCCAATTACAGCTGGCCTGAAAAAGGGAGTGGGTAAGGTCAAAATAAGACTGTTTTAATGTTTTGGGTGAGATACCTGCTCAACGTAAAGTGAAATCCAGACAAAGTTAAATAATACTAAATAAAGTAAAAAAAAACAAAACACAGATACATGCTCTCTCAATAAAGCTCCTAAAATCTTAATAAACTTTATGGTGTGTGACATGGTACATATAGGTGACAAGGAAGTTCAGCAGAAGAAAAGTACTAAAAAGCAATTTCTTTAAAATACATAAAAGGTACCGAACTAGAAAATGTAAAACCATAGTCAAAATGTAATATGGCTGTTTTCAAAACAATCATTTAAAGAAACAAGTTAAGTTTTTGGCTGCGGAACAGAATCATAAGTTGTTTATTCATGGCTTGTCAGTATAGCTTTGGGTATTGAGGCTATAGTTATATATTTTTCAGTAGGTATAGAAAGTTGTGGGGAAAGTATGAAGTCTGAAGCTTGTGATAAAATTAAGATGCAACATAAGCAAAGCAGATAAATTATCGATTTAAGTTGTAAGTTAGCTTTTTTTTCTGAGCAAGAATAAGAAATTGCAATTACAAGGCCTTTAAAATAAGGAGAGAATGTGTTTTCAATTATGAAACATTGCGACAGAATACCTGAGAATTTCTATGCTTGCTACTACAATCTTGAAAGATGTCTGATACAAAAAAGAGTAATGGGGTAGTTACAGACAGATGCTTTTTGCATGGAGGCAAGCCCCTCTCACTGCACAAAATTATTTATACCATCTCCACAGTCTTATAGTAATGGAGAAAGAAGAAACTCCCCAACATAATGAAGAATGGTCTCAAGCAATTACTTCTTTCATTCTAAAAAAAAATGACTAAGTGACTTCATTTTTGAATATTGATAACACATGAGGAAACCTAGAAGGCTTCTGCTGTGAAACATCATAACATAATCTGTCAGAGTGCATATGCTTGCTTCTAAAATCTTGTAAGTCAACTGCTCAAAATGTGATGTCTATAGTGAGGAAGTGATTTCCAAGCTTCTGAGAATGGAGGACAAATTGGAAAAGCCCAGAAGGGGAAACCTGTTTGTATTCAAATAAGAAATCACTTCTACTGAATGTGCTTTCTTATAGTCTGTCAGTCATGAAGTATTACTTTGGTGCAGATTGCAGCCTTAACAATGTGATCTACAGTGGATATAAAAAGTGTACACACCCCTGTTAAAATGACAGGTGTTTGTAATATAAGAAAATGAGACCACAATAAATCATTTTAAAACTTTTCCCACCTTTAATATGACCGATAACCTGTATAATTCAATTTAAAAACAAATTTTTAGGGGAAAAATATAAAAAATAAAAAAGACTGAATGTTGTAATTAAATCAAAAGGTGCTTCAACAAAGTATTAGTTTAAGGGTGTGCACACTTATGCAACCAGCTTATTGTATGTTTTTTATTTATTATATTTTTCCCCTAACAGATTTGTTTGTTTTTCAATTGAATTCTACAGGTTATAGGTCACATTAAAGGTGAGAAAAGTTTTGAAATGATTTATTGTGGTCTCAATTTTTATATCACAAAAACCTGGCATTTTAACAGGGGTGTATAGACTTTTTATATTCTCTGTAGATAATCTGGATATCATCACATAATGTTGCATGAGTATATGTCACATTATATTTTTCATGTATGTCTGACCTCAGCAATGCATTCTAAGCAGCCTCGTTAATTTAAATGCATGCTAAGGACATCATTGCACAGGCAGCATGGATCTTCTTACAAGGTACATTAATGCCCATGTCCTGGCTCTCTCCCCAGTTGCTTTTAATAGTAGAGTCAGGGTGTGCTATTCAGGAGTATGTCTTCTACTTCCTATTAATGTAATATATGCATGCTTCCCAGAAATGATCCATCTAACCTCATAGTAATATAATGTCTGTTTTTCAGAGGCAACCTCCTTCAATGTACCATTAATATAATGCATGAGCATTGTCTGCAGGTTCTCCATCAATGTACCATTAGTATAATGAATGATCATTGTCTGGGGATCCTCCTCCAATGTACCATTAATATAATGCATGATCACTGTCTAGGGAAACCCCTCCTACCTGCTGTTAATTTAATGGCTGCCTGTTGTCAATGGAAACTCTCCTCTGACCTCTTGATAACGAAACCAGTGCACACTGTCTAGGTGAAATCCTCCATCTGTCAGTAATGCAGTGACTTCTTTACTTCCAAGAGATCCTTACTCATACAAAGAAATGAATGCTTGATGTCTAAGGGAACCCCTCAATCTATTGCCCTTTGCTTAATCCATATGGATGTTATATGGTATTGTACCACAATACACATCCATTTGGCACACTGGCATGAATCTTAAGTATGCTGCTGCTGTAACTCATTACTATGTACTTTGTATACTACCAACTTAGCATGGTACCACATGCTTGATATAAAGCAATGATAGGCTAAACTTAACAGGCTACCTTTACGCAGGGGAAAGGGGAATGGACACTGAGAAAAAGTTCAAGGGTATGGCACCCTCCTTCTCTGTAATCCAATATAACAATGACAGACTTAAATATACAAACTGAAGAAGAGGGGCTGCTGATATATAATGGGTATCTGCACTGTTTGCAAATGAGCATAGCTAAGCCGCGATTCATAGAGGCTATTTACTTTAACATGCAATGACTGTAAATCAGTGTGAGTAAATTAACTATAATGAAATGTAAATGAGAAATTATGTAAAGTGGCATATGCTAAAGAAGTGTTCTTTGGCCCACTTGTGATTAATGGTCAGATATCCACTCTGTAAAAGTATTTCTGCAGCTATTATATCTACTTTGCAATCTCCATGGATGCTTGCTGACCCCGTACAAATTATTAAAGTTGTCATTTTTCTGCCTTGATCTCATGTTCTGTACCATCGCTACACAGAGAATGCCACATTTCACAAAATCTTTGGTTAAACAACACCTGCCATCCTCAGGAAAAAAAAACAAAACTTGTGGCACAACTCCCATAATTACATACACATGCAGAGTCCGGCCAAGTAAAGTTGTGCTGAAGTAATGTTTGACAATCATGAATACATTGATGATATACATCTATCCTATCATTTGCCCTTGCCACTTTCTTGTAATCATATAATAAAGTCATTGACCCTCAGGAATCTCCCAGTAAAGAGACTTGTTCAGACAAAAAACATTCTTGCCACTTCATTACTTCTACCATGTGTGCACAATCACTAAAAGACACCAAAGTATATTTTTCTCCGTGATCACTAATCATTTCCACTGCTGCTGTAATGATTTTCCTTTTACACATGACAACTTATTCACTAAAGCCACTGTAATATGCCCATCATATGGATAAAACAAACATTTCTTGAAGTGGACTCAATACTCTTACCTCATTTTAAATTGTGTCATAATAATATCCCATATTTATATTATTTTTTTTGCTTTAGAAAGTCCAAGGTGTCCTAAATTTGTCATGTAACTCCACTTGTCCGAAGGTAGTATGATGCTGTTAAACATATTCATGTAATTTCAGGGTCCTTTATGTGTTTTGTATGCGGACGAGGCCCTTTTATGTTTATCTCTCAGAATTACAATAATATACCAACTTCTAAGGTACCTTATCAACATAATACATCTCCTCTTCATGGTTATCCTCAAGTACTTTAAGCTTTTCCTATAAGTAAGTGTGTTTCTGTAGTCAATGTGAATTACATACTCTGACCATATTTGCATATCTGCATAGCACCACTATTCCCAGATTACTGCTAACACAACCAGAAGTCAGGACTATGAGTACCAGCCACTATGTCAGGCTGTCAATCAGAATATTACGGTGTGCAACTGTCTCCAGCACTATGAGACCATCAACATAAAAAATTAGGACTAAGTACTGAAACATATGCAAGAATAATAATTTGTATTCTATGTGTTGCACTCTTGATTTATAGTACAAACTAATGAAAGTTAATTAAGATAATATGTACTATAAAACAGAAGTGAAAATTGGATATTTATGAATTATAACAGCCCAGCTTCAATGCACTTCTAAAGCACAATTTGATAAAAAGGACTTGCACATTGATTCAGAGCTTCCTTGTGCCTGGCTTGGAGACTGGTGACTACAAGATTGTTTCTAATACCATCTGGACCTACAAAGCTAATATAAATATTTTTTTGCACTTGCTCTAATTGTTTCTGTGCTGCATTTATTGATTTGGTTGAATTTATCACTGTTTCAGCCTGCACTTTGGTCAAGAAAATCCATCTGTCTGTTACTGTACTGCTCTTTGATTGTTTTAACAGTATTCTGATATGTCTTAACCTCCTTTGATAATGCAAAAGCTAATCTGAGTTTGCCAAAGTTTTCCTGGGTCTGCCAAAATATTTCTAAGTTTTACAAAGTCTTTGTGTGTTATGAACATTTCTCAGAGTTAGTGAACTTATATCCAAGGATTCCTGATATTGCTGGAATTCTGATCTGTGTTGTAAAACTTTTGTCTGATTGACCTGAGGGTTTAACTTTGTAAAAGTTTTTCATCCTGCTCATATAAAAGCTATAAACATGGTTCCCCATGACTGCATATAAGCAAACCTCTCCAGTTTAAAATCCTCTATTGAAAATGCTCTCCCTAGTCCCCAACTGTTCACAACTGCTCGAAGAGGTGACAGTTTGTGCAGAGAGTGGCACCACTGCAGGTCATCTAATAGTATACTACTAAACACTCTCACTTTGGCCCTTAAGTGACTCTGTCTTACTCCTTCCCATCTAGAAATTGTTTTTCCTTGCCTTACATAGCATAGGCTAGATTCAGACCTGCTGAATCTAGACTGTTTGGTATCATTGTGCTCTAAACTAGCCATCTTACATTAAGAGGGCCTCCCTGCACCCTAGTGGCAGAATTGTGTAGCTCAGGACCCAACTGAGTTGGGAATTGGTGGAGAAAGGCTCATATTGGAGCTGCTTTCCTTTGGTAGTTATGTTAAAAGATGCTTAAAGTCACCTGTATATAAGCCTCACATTTGCTGCGTACCATGCAACAGTGTTTAGCAATGCACTGTACAGATGCAAATGCCTGGGAACATAATTTTTCCTTAGAGACCTTCCTGTAGAACCCCTCAAGCTTCCCTGCTGAGCAAAGGGCATCTCATTTGTACTCTAAGCAGCATTGTCACACTTATCATCCACTACCTACTATACTCCCACTACCTTAGCTACTTTAAGTCAAACTAATGAAACAAAAAAAGAAAAAAACAGACCGTGGAAAAACAAAAAAGCAAAGGACAAAGGCCACTCCAACAAGTTCCAATAAAGTAGAAAGAAGTTTAATGAGATTAGCACTTTCGTACAGGACAGTGCCTGTACTTCTTCAGATAAAGAGACATCATTTAATGAATCACTTATATACTTTCCCCCTCCAAGTAAACCACACCTACCAAAATTCACATGAGTAATTAAAATTAGTAATTAAAAGTTAAAGGTGCATTAACACACAAAATAATCCATTAGAAGGAATCAGTTAAAAACTCAATGAAGGAATTGGTAGAGGTAAAAAGCTGAACAGCCAAAAGTCTTATAATACCCTGAGACATGAATATATGTTACAAAAATGTAAAGATAAAAATAAAATGATACAAATAAAAAATAATATATATATATATATATATATATATATATATATATATATATATATATATATATATATATATATATATAAAATACATATCAACTCATATGGACATCAAATGCATATAATGTTAAATGCATTTCATATTAATGAATGAATGTGTATACAAAAGTAAATCTCATAGGGCCTGCAATAATAAATGTTATATAAAATATATATAAATAAATATAAAAAACAGTATGTAATAAATATATAAGAAGCAGAGAATGATTTTAATTTGTATAATTCCTTATCTAATTAAACTCCTTAGTTTCAAGATGCAAGCTATTGAACACACATCATTTATGCCTGGATGCCTGAAGGCATCACACCTGAGTTGCCATAAAAGCTTGCACCTCTCCAACCACAGTGAAGTAGGGCCACCCCTGATAGTCTCAGTAACTTGTTCTATAACTCTAGAATCAAAAGTGTGATCTGAGTAGTTTATGCGCTTTGCAAGTGCATTCTCAACCTTTTTATTTTTAATTGCATATATATGTTCATACAACCTGTCCCTGAGTCTTCTGTCCATCTTACCAATATAGAAGATGGGACATAGTTTACACTTGGCCAAATAAACTATGCTCTTAGAGTTACAACTGAATGTGCCACTGCATGAGAATCTGTAATCCCTGCTTGTAAAGAGGCATCCAGTGTCAATATACCTACAATAGGGGCAAGTTTCACATCTAAACATGCCTTTTACCCTTGAATTAGAAGCCTTACTTGTTTCTAATAAGATTTCAGGTTTTGCCCTCTTTTAAAAATCACCACTGGCTTGATTAGTAAGCTATTACTGACATTCCCATTAGCTGTAATCAGGTCTCAATTCTTATACAAGATAAGTTTCAAGAGTAGGGCCTCGTTGCAAAAGGGGATGATGAAAGATGAAGAAAAGTCACTAGTAGGTTTTACACGTTGACCGATAGTTTCATCACTGGTGACATTCCCTAACATCATCTTGTTTATTTGAGAATCATTCAAGATGGTTTTGTAGAAACCAGTAGACCTTTCAAAGGTTACCTCATCTAATGTGTCATCTAATAATACCAGTGGGTAACCACGTTTCAAAAACATGTCCTTTAAGAGCTGACATTCAGCTAGAAAATCATCAAAGTCAGAAACCATTCTAG
Organism: Protopterus annectens; assembly: GCF_019279795.1. Taxonomy (NCBI): domain Eukaryota; kingdom Metazoa; phylum Chordata; order Ceratodontiformes; family Protopteridae; genus Protopterus; species Protopterus annectens. The sequence continues at coordinate 589,300,410 of NC_056748.1, forward strand.
CTACTCGGACCAGTTGTCCTTTGACAACTGATTTTTTCTGGTGTCCCGGGTGTGAACTAGAAAAATGAAGGAAGGAATTCAAATAAGTTTCCTTCCTAAAAATAGTAGCAACATAGCAATGTCTAAAATGGTCCTTACTCAAACGTATATCCAGATAGGTAATGCTTTCTCCCTGGAAGTCACTAGTGAATATAAGGAACTCTGTTATACTGTTCATATAGTCAATGAGTTGCCTAAAGACTATTTCATTACCTTTAAAGATGATAAAAATATCATCCAGGTATGGGTATAAAAGTGGATGAGGTCAGAAAAAGTGTTATTGTTCAGCATGTACTCCTTCTCCCAGAACACCATCACAAGATTGGAGAAACTAGCACCACACGGTGATCCCATAGCTACACCTTTTGTTTGTAAATAATAAGAATCGTGAAACAGAAAAAGTTATTCATAAGTATAAGGTCCAGAAATTCTTGAACTAAGTACAATTCATCAGTATCAATACCCTTACTTATAAGTAACTGGTTGACGCAGTCAATACCCTGGTCATGTGGGATCACCGTGTACAAGTCTTTCACATCAACAGTGGCAAAGTTTATAATTTTCCATGAATACCAATTTGTTAATATTGGCTAGGAAAGACCAGTTGTCTTTGCACACCTGGGGTTAATTTACCAGGAAGCGTTGCAGTATGTTATTGACAAATTTTGCCATGAGGTATGTAATACAGTTATGGCCATTGACTATTGGGTGAAGAGGGGGATTGTATCAATCTTTATGTATTTTGGGGATTCCAAAGATGATGGGTATTTGTGGAGCTGGCATAGTAAGAAAGTTAAAAATATCAAGTGAAATTCGTGCCTCCATTAATAAATCATTTAGGAACCCCCTGATTTTTCTATATGGACCATGGAGCTCATTAAGTGAAACAGCCTTGTAGTGAGCAATGTCCAAAAGTAGAGAAATTTTCTCTTTATACAAGCTGTTATCCATTATGACAATACTCCCACCCTTGTCTGATTGTGATATCCTCAAATTACTATTAATTAACTCCTTTAATAACATTCTTTCATCCAGGCTTAAATTATTAATATCTGGGCCATTTCTAAATAATCCCGAATTTCTCAAATCAAATTCACAGATACGCTCGAATGCCATTAAAGTGGGATGTAAAATAGGATTAAAAGTGTTGTTAACATAAAATGCATTTATTGCAGGTTGAACATTTTCATGATTCACTCCCAGAACCAACTTTAGATTAACCTTCCTCGTAAATAGTTTTAAATCTATTATGGTTTTGGCTATATCAATGTTTTTAGAGGGAACAAAAGTTAAACCTCTAGCCAACACATCAGCAAACTCCATATTCACAAAGAAAGTGGAATAATTCAAAACTTTAAAGTCATTAGTGCTGTTGAATACAATATTCAGATTACAGTCTTCCAAAATAATGTCAGAGGATGAATTGTTGCCCAAGTGACAGTCTAAGCACTCACCAGTAAAGGTGGAGGAGCTGTTGATTAAGGATGTATTTGCTGTTGATTCCTCCGGTTTTTCTTTCTGTTGTTTTGGCGTGATGGGTTCTTCTGGCCATTGTTCAAATCCCTTTGAAAATTTTGAGAGTTTTCCTGTGGTTCAGGGCAAGAATAAGAGCTGTTATTAATAGAATCGGAGGAATTAGTGTTGTTTCTGTTGTTTTGTAGTCTTTCACTACGGCAGGGACCTTCTGTTGCTGCTGAGGTGCTGGCCTGCACACCGTCAGGGTTGTGACGAGGTACGTCATGATGTTCAAATGTCCCTGCATCAAGAGGAGTTCCCACATCTGGATCAGTGAAAGTAGAATGTCCTGCCCACTGCTGAGAATCAGGGGGGCATAGATAAGCTGTTCATCTGCTGTAATCGGCTTCATCCCTGGATATCTTTTTAACCTTGGCAGTTCTAAGTTTAATGAGTTGAGTGTCTTTGCTAGTAAAAATCCGCTCATAATCATACATATATCTGGTGAAATCATGGTCAGATAAAATAGGTCTACTGGTTTCTACAAAGCCATCTTGAATGATTCTCGAATGAACAAGATGATGTTAGGGAATGTCACCAGTGATAAAACTATCGTTCCACGTGTAAAACCTACTATTGACTTTTCTTCATCTTTCATCACCCCCTTTTGCAACAAGGCCCTACTCTTGAAACTTATCTTGTATAAGAATTGGGACCTGATTACAGCTGATGGGAATGTCAGTAATAGTTTACTAATCAAGCCAGTGGTGATTTTTAAAAGAGGACAAAACCTGAAATCCTTAATAGAAACAAGTAAGGCTTCTAATTCAAGGGTAAAAGGCATGTTTAGATGTGAAACTTACCCCTATTGTAGGTTTATTGACACTGGATGCCTCTTTATAGTCAGGGACTACAGATTTTCATGCAGTGGCACATTCAATTGTAACTCTAAGACCATAGTTTATTTGGCCAAGTGTAAACTATGTCCCGTCTTCTATATTGGTAAGATGGACAGAAGACTCAGGGCCAGATTGTATGAATATATATATGCAATCATAAATAAAAAGGTTGAGAATGCACTTGCAAAGCGCATAACAAAGTACCCAGATCACACTTTTGTTTTTAGATTTATAGAACAAGTTACTGAGACTATCAGGGGTGGCCCTACTTCATTGTGGTTGGAGAGGTGCGAGCTTTTATGGCAATTCAGGTGTGATGCTTTCAGGTATCCAGGCATAAATGATGTGTGTTCAATAACTTGCATCTTGAAACTAAGGAGTTTAATTAGATAAGGAATTATACGAATTTAAGTAATTCTCTGCTTCTTTTATATATATTACATACTGTTTTTATATTTATTTATATATATTTTATATAACATTTATTATTGTAGGCCCTTTGAAATTTACTTTTGTATACACATGCATTCATTAATATGAAATGTATTTAACATTATATGCATTTGTTGTCCATATGAGTTGATACGTAATTTATACAGACACACACACACACACACACACACACACACACACACATATATATATATATATATATATATATATATTTTTATTTGTATCATTTTATTTTTATCTTGAAATTTTTGTAGCATATATTCATGTTTCAGGGGTGTTACAAGACTTTTGGCTGTTCAGCTTTTTACTTCTCCCAATTCCTTCATTGAGTTTTTAACTGACTCCTTCTAATGGATTATTGTGTGTATTAATGTACCTTTAACTGTTAATTAATTACTAATTTAATTACTCATGTGAATTTTGGTAGTTGTGGTTTAGTTGGATGGGGAAGGTATACAAGTGAATCATTAAATGATGTCTCTTTGTTTGAAGAAGTACAGGCACAGACCTGTAGAAAAGTGCTAACCTCATTAAACTTCTTTCTACTTTTTGGAACTTGTTGGAGTGGCCTTTGTCCTTTGCCTTTTTTATTTTTCCTACGTCAAACTAACCCACTAATTAAGCCAAAGTCCTAAGTCCAGCTAGCCCACTTCCTTCCCAAATACCACATTCAGAAAAATCCTGCAACAATGGATGGACAGTTTCCCATCATTTTTAGTGCCAGTTTGATTGACATGGGTATCTTGAGGCAATGTAGCAATTGCTTTGTGTATACTGAAAACCATTTACTCCTAAAGTGAACTAACACCCTGTGTGAGAGATGCAAATACATTGTGGAATTGGCGTAAGTTCGCTAACATAAAAACAAACTAGACATCAAACAAGTTGTTACCACACATGCTTCACCTCTCATGCAACCCTCACCTCTCACACAAAATGAGGTCACGTCACATAAACCAACATACACAGAGGTACTCAATAAAAGCCTTCCAAAAGAACAGAGATCTCCCAAACGCACACCACCCACACTCACCACTGAGAAAAAAGAAGCCACTACACATATCAAAACACACACCCTTGTCTCAACAAATAAGACCCTAAGGCAAAACACAACAAATGTCTTGGTCATAAGTGACTGCATAGTGGACACACAGATGTCTCCCTCACCAGAATGGACAGGGAGAAGGTCACGGTCAGCTGACTGTCAGATGCCAGAATCTAGCAAATCATGCATATATTTAAGTCACTCAACAATAAGTACCGTTGTTATGACTCTGTCATAGTCCGTGTTGGAATGAATGAGTTGAAATGCACCTCTCTGGACTATATGAAGACAAACATGACTGAACTGTCGGTATCCCAGACAGGTATGTCCCTAGCCCTAAGCAGTATCCTTCCCTCACCCAGGATGATGTCACAATATAAACAAAAAATGATTGACTTTGACAATTGGCTTAGCTTCTGGTGTCAATCCAGAGGGATCCAGTATCTTTCAGCCTGGGAGTATATGGTAGACAGACCTCTCTACTTTGCTAGAGATGGTCTGCACCTGTTCTCTCCTAGGCCTTTGGATACGGGCAAAGGCCCTTGCCTCCCCCATAGTGCCTTTTTTAGGCAATGTCAAAATATATTTTCCAGTGAAACAAAATCTAATTGAGAGAAACTCAGGGTCATGCTGCTTAATGCTAGGAGTCTAAACACGAAACTGCACTCCCTGTAAGCACTCCTCACTTTGCAGGATGCTGACATCTGTGCAGTTACTGAGACATTGTTCAAGGCACTGAGAGCACTCTACCTGTGGCTACAATACCTTCCAAACATTCAGACCTCAAAATGAGCATGAAGGACCCAAAGATGAATATGAATTCATCTTCATTAAAACCAAATACACTTTGAGATTGGTCAAACAACATGACTCTCTTGAACTACTCTGTGCCCAACTAACTATTTGGAAAGTACCATACCACATCACTGCTAGCTATAGATCACCCACTATAAGCTAGAATAAGCATACTGCCTCCCTCGATTTACTGCAATCCCTCGCCAAACAGTCCAGCACCTTAGACATGGGAGATTTCAACTATCCTTCCATAGACTGGGGGACATACACAAGCAAAAAAACGCTCACCCAGAAGTTCCTGGACTTTAACACAAATGCTCTGAAACAGATAGTCTGCACCCCCACTAGGAGCTCTAATGTTCTGGACATAGTATTCACCAACATGGGGGAGTCACTGTACTTCTCCATGCATGATGCCCTCCCTGATAAGTCAGACCACAAATCAGTCTCGTTTGAAACAACTTCTGGAACTGACATCCTCACAGGAACAAAAATTATAAAAACCTTTATCAAAGCTAACTACACCCAACTAAGCAATGGTATAAAATGCTTTATACCATACACAATCACAGACATCAGTGATCACTATGCAGAAGTGTATACAAATACCCTGTACAAGCACTTAAGCGACTGCATAAACTCTGCAGTACCTTACCAGATCAAAACTAGATCTTCCCCTAAAAATAAGCCTCCATGGTGGACTTAAGTATAAACATATTACTTAAGAGGAAGAAATTGTTGCCCAAAAGCAAGAGTGATAGTACTCTGCAGAGGAAGAGTTCTCTCCTAAGCCTAAACCAGAAAATCAAAAATCTTGCAAAGTCTTCTAAAACAAATTATGAAACTAAAATTGCATCCTTAGCCAAAGATAATCATAAGGCATTCTTTAACTACATCTGAAGTCTAAAAGAGAGATGCCCAGCTATGTGCCAAACTGGTTGTCGATGAACTCACTCATACTACTCCATAAGATATTGTCATCCTGCTAGCTGACAGATTCAGCATAAACTTCACCCGCTATCCCACCTACCATATCCCAAAGCATACCTGACATCAGCCCTCTACATAGTATTTCTAGAGAACAGGTCAGCTCTATGCTTGCCAAGGCCAAAAACACGGCCTCAATAGGACCAGATAATATCCCAGGTTGTTTACTAAACAATCTACAACAAGACCTAGTAGACCATTTGGCATTCTCTTTAATCATAGCTTGAGAACTGGCTATGTTCCTGCAGAATGTAGAACAGCAACAGTAATTCTCCTGCACAAAGGGGGTGAGCATCAGGATCTACAGAAAGAATATTGTTATTTGAGGAATATAAAGAAATACAATTATTTTAAGAAATACGGTGACTGTTGAGTTAATTATAGAATAAAATACACAGCCAAAGAATGGCATATCTGTAAGAAAGTCTTAAATGCTGAAAGTGTCAAGAGTATGACAGGGCAGTAAATGGGAGGTAAAGGAAATAATATACTGGAAGAAATTTATGAATTGAACTAGGATGGGATACACACTGTTTTAATATGACAGCAGTATTTAGTGAAGGGTAGTGGAGAAGGTGATTCCTTTTCTCAAAAAAAAAGCAATAAAATAATGAGAACATGAGAAAGGAGGTGGAAGATTGCAAGAGAACTAAATTAAGAACAAATAATATTGAAAAAGGTAGATACATAGAAGAAATGTATACAGGAAAATAGGTAAGGAAATTAAAGAAATGAGGAATGAAGATGAAAAAATTATGAAGAACAGTTTTCAAAAATACTAAGGTAATCAATAGGAGATTCAATACAAGGATTGTATGGAAGGAATATCAGTTTAAAAAAAAAGTATTTTAAGGTATTAGAAGGAAAGAAGTGCAATATAAAATTAGTTTGTGATACCTACAGAGCTTGTGATATAACACATTAAGGTATATGGAGTGTGTTGAAATGGATACAAAGAGATACCATGGAAAGTGACAGTTTGTTGGTAAAACCAGTAGCTAATGGATAGTTAGTTAGAGCAGAGCTGAGAAGGGTGCAATGTAAGGATATCCTTTAAGGTCAGTATTACTTAGTCTAATAATGAATGGAGTTATAGGAACAGTGAAGCAAAAAATGAGTGAAAGATGAAGTACAGTATTCAGGATAAGTTGAGATTCCTGTGAAGTTGAATTATGTTGATAATCTGGCAATTGTAGAGCAAATGTAGGGTGACTGAAATTGTTTAATAAATATATTATAGAAGATAAGGTTAAGCTTTAATAGTGAATACAAGTAAAGGGTATAAGGACCTAATTAGAAAGAATAGCATTTAATTTAATATGAAAAAAAAAAATATTTTTGGATATAACTTTTGGGGATAAGTAAGACAGAGAAACACAGTCAGAAGGCATACTTCAGGATTTAGAAGACATATTAAAATTATGGAAAAATGTATTCCGCGGTGGTACAGCAGTAGTGTTGTTACCTCACAGCAAGAGGTTCTCCCGTTCGATTCTCGGCTTGGCTTGGGAGTGCCTTCTGTGTGGAGTCTACATGTCCTCCCCACGGTTGGGTAGCGTTCGAAAGATATGCGTGCATAAATGGGCATGCCTTTGTTGAAGGTTGGGCATCAAGCCGGCACCTCGGCGTTTCATAAAAATCTACTGCCAATCATTAGTGGACCGGAGTTCCGCTGTGGCGACCCCTTACCGGGAAAAAGCCGAAAGACAAACAACAACAACATTAAAATTGTGGAAAATGTAAGAGTTTTCCTTTAGGAAGAAAGTGTATTTGTTACATTTCTTTCTTTTCTTTTTTTTTTAATTAAGGAGGAGGAGGGGTCTGGGGTTAATACATACTAGTATTTTCTTTTTTAAATTCCTTACATTTATTTTGGGAATCGCAACAAACCTAGGATGGAACAGAATCAGTTATAGGATAAAGTTTGAGTGCTAGGTATGGTGCTTATTAAATGGAACAAAGAAGGAGAACAGATAGAAAGAACAGGAGGTGTGGAGTGTTATGAAAGGATGAAGGGATAGTATATATAGAATGGAATAACCTGGAAAAGTAAACGAAGGGATGATATAAAAGTATACTGGAAGAGTTTTCTTTAATTGTTCCACAGGATATGTTAAATATAATTGTTAATGACAGTATAATGAGATAAATTAAAATATTTTAGTATGCTAATCAGTGTAAGGAATTCTTACAGAGGTTAATGTTGACAGGCTGCAAATGAAAGGGCAATAAAATGTAGATAGAAGAAAGACAATGTACAGTATGTAAAGAAGAAGAGTCAGTAAAACAATTTTCACAGGATGAAAAAAAGGTTCAGAGTATCTGAGATTTATGGAAAAAGGTCATTATAAAAGAAATAGCAATGAGTATCAAATGTATGTTTATGATGAAGGAAATTTAAAATGTGGAAGAAATAGACACATGTTTGCCTCTGGTTTCTGTCGAAAGAGAGATGGGATGTATTATATAATGGAAAAGGGTTCGAAGATAGATTTTACAAAAAGTGAAATTTTGGTTGATTAAAGTGTGGATATTAAACACTATACATTTGTGCACAAATACACAGACTATTGTAAATATGTCACCTGTTTTTGATGCTATGTAAATAAACTATGTGAATATAGATTTAATAAAGATCCATACTCTTTTTAATACATGCTGTGACATCTTTTACATCCACCTGTGCTGCCATCAAATCATAGTAGCCTTGGTTTAATGTTTCCTCCAAAGGACAGCACACACAGGAATACAACACTGTCGTTATGCTATACTATAGTGTCAGTAGTGGAAAATGAATACAAGGACTTGCTGTGAGAATAGAACCCGCAGCCTTCTCATCTCTCAGAATCAAAGGTGAATGCACTACACAGCACTCTAATCTCTTCCTCAGCTATCATACCCTTTCCATTGTTCACTATTTCCAATCATGTTACCCTTACTAACCTGTTAGTAAAATGGTCACAACTACCTAAAACACTATGTAAACCTGTAGTGTCTATTTTCAGGTGAACTACTTTGGCAAAAATATACTTGTCCTGTGTCATTAGAGTTACTTGGGACAAACCATATGTTATTTATTCCCATACAGATGGGTTAGAAAAATGACCCCATGCCCTATCTTTTTTCAGGATCTCTGAAATGCTACTGTAATGTTTGGTTAAAAATCATTTTCAGTCTTCAGGGAATCTCTTACCTTGGTTTATGCCACATTATATATTTCCCATCTTTATTGTTTTGTTCTTTATTTTGTATTCTCAGTTGGTTACAGTACTCTTTATTAGTATTCATTTTTTCTCTCTAAGTTGCAAATGTGTTAAGTTTACATTTAAATCAATACAGGTGGTTTCATTTGGTCTATCATTTATAGTTACATTTATATCAGGACTTCCCAAAGTCATCCCCCTGCATTAGTTAAAGAATCAAGGGTGAGTAGGGTGTGTGTTATCATGTACTATTTTCTCTGTTTCCACTATATCTGTATAATACATCATTCCTACCCCTATTACTTCTACCATGGGTGCTCAGGTCTCCCAGGGCTTGTACAACCTTCACCTGAAAATAATTTGCCTTGTCTCACATTCTTTGCCCAATTAAGAGAATTGTTTTCTTTTTGTTCCTTCCCTTTTCTTGTTTGCTTCTACAGGTCATTATAATGGCTTGCTTTTGACTTTGGCTCTGAGTTTGTATTTGGCTCACTCTTGAGAATACCATCTAATACAGAGTTTCCCTTGTTTGAGTCCAGACTAATTATTCTGCTCCATTCACAGTTTCATTTTTTCAGAAATTCAAAAAAAAAAAAAAAAAGAAAAGAAAAAAGACTCGTAACTGTATCAGTCCTCCTACCTTAATTTATATTAGGGTCTAAAAACATGATGTCAGCAGCCCAGATGTCACATAAAAATGAAAATAAATCATATGTCAACGACAGCTCATTAACATTTTCTAGGTTCTGAAATGAACCATCCCATCACCCATCCCAGTATTCCCACTCTGACTTGTTTTTCCTTCCATAATTACTCCTTTTAAACTTCCCAAACAAAGAAGGTAGTCAGTGAAAGGATACTTTCTAAGCTAGACTTTCTTAGAATCCCTAACATTAGCATCTCAATTTGGAATGTATGAGGCAAATTGACAGAAAGTAATTATAAGGAAATCCATTTCATTATAGATATAGTCAACTCATCTAATTTTGTGTAAGTAGCTCCTATCAGAATCCCTTTGTTGACAGATTTTCTTTATCTGGATCTTTGTCCCTAAAATTTCCCTCCTCTGCCTAGACTGTAATGGAAAAATTCTTATGTATTTTACTTTCTCTTGGGTCACTTTGTTTCCCCTCCCTAAAGGAATAGAATACCATGGTAAGGCAGTTTGCACATATCCCCATGTTTATTTTTATTTCCAATTTTTTTCTAAACTTTTATCTATGAACATTCCCATGAAAACGATGCCATAATCAAATCTTTATACCTCATATTGATATCTTCTACAGGGCCAATTAGAGAAATACGATGTTTTGTCTTTTCATTCTAATCATGTCTTATTCAATTCATTGAAATACTTATTTCTTGCATTACAGCCATTTGTCAAACAGCTGTCTCTTACTGTTGATATATCTGACAATTATTCTGATCAGATAACTGTTTAGCTTTTATTCTTAACATCTTACTAATTTGTTAATGTCTAATTCTTTATTTATCAAACTTACAAAATGTAATACACAAAAAACAGGTCACTCTACTCAGAGAAAGGACATGAATAATGAAGCAGTCCTAGAGTTATCAAAACATTTAATACGTTAAATAATAATAGTTCAAAAATCTTTTCAGCTATAGGTGAAGTAATCCAATCAGTGTCACAACATGTTCATAGGGTGAACAAAGAAAAAAAAAATCACACAGTTTTCAAAATCCAGTCTTTCTCAGAAAAGCACCCTACTTGCTGCAAGTAAGCATATTCTGGCATCTGCCATGTCAGAAGAGTAAATGATAGAAAGTATTTATAGAGGATATGATACTGAATTTTCTTATGATGCTGATACTGTCACTATTGTGTAAAACTGAATCAAATTGATATTATGGAACCCAGTATTTCTCTAAATGACACTAAATGACTCTGAATACCTGTCTCTGAAGCAAAGAAGTGAAGAAACCAACAATGTCCAGGTAGCAGCATCAATAGCAGTTTAAAATAAGAAAAGTCCAAGCCCTTAATAGCTGAATTCCACATTTATTGTCACTCTCCCAAACATCTTAATGATGTATTTTAGCATGAATCCCTAAAACTAAAAGCTGTATGCCTCCAGCACCAGCCACTAATAACCACTAACTCCACCATTAACTTGTTTCTGGGTCCCCTCCAACTTAAGATCTAACCTCTTTGCATGTTTCTTGCAATATCTTTTAGCATGTGAATGCCAAGGTTGCTGCTACCCTCCTTTCCTTAAAGTGACAGAAAGTGGGTAGCCCCAACCCTCAGTTCCATCTGCATGTCCAGAGTTACTCCCTGCAGGGTTACTTCTTCAACAGCCTCACAGTACATATGATAACTTCATGTGCCTGGGGATTTTTGAGACAGTCCTTCAGTACATACAGAATCTCCTAAATCATTGGTATTTCATTGCCACTTAGAACTCAAAGTAGCTTTTAAAAGGGTATAAACAGCTAAACAGGGTAGATGTAAAGAAATGTTATAAAGGGTACAAAGAAGCTGGAAAGGCTAAAAATGTCTTCAACAGCCATAACACAGATCTTCACCAGTGGTAACCTGACATTTAAAAAAAAGCAGGAAATTGGACATCAGATTTGAGAGACACTGTTCAGGGCTAAGCAGCTCAGAGTATGGGCTTGAGTCTCAGGATTCAGTGTCTGCTGAAAGACTGAAGCAAATACACCCCTGGCTTGGAAAATTTCACAGCAAATACGTTTCTAAAATGTACTGTTGAAAATAAAAGGCAGACAAAAATAAAAGAGCAAATTTAAAAAAAACACTAATACTGTGTGAAACAAAGTAAAGAAGCAGCTATTTTGACATCAACCCATGTTTTATGCAAATTAAAAATGAGCACAAATAGAAACACTTGGCTTCTTCAGTATATTAACTATATTAAATATGTATTCTAACTGAAAGTGAAATAGACATTGTCTAAAATGATAAAGTTAGATAAGATTATAAAATTATGTGGTAAGTTGAAGTTCTATGAAAAGTAGATTTGCTTTTGATTTTTTGATAAAAAGAGTGCCCTGAAATGTTTCTAGAAGCTGAAAACTCCTATTGTGATATTATGAAAGACTGAACTCACAGTGCTTTACTACTAAAACTAATGTATAAGCTACTGTATTTCAATGCTAAATGTTCATTCTTTATACAAAGGCTAGTTATCTACTAGATATTTGAGTTAGAACACCTTACATTCACATTAGCATGTGCTAATGTAGTAGTGATACCCCCATTTAAGTAGTAAGTTACTGTTTACTCACAATGCTTTGCAATTATATGTAAACTATTGCACACTATGTGCCATGACATCACTTTGTGGGTGTGGCTATAGAGAAAAACTTAGTAAACAGTGAGACTAAAAAAATCAAACAATGGACTATAATCTTCATTTTTTTGCCAAATTCCTTGCTTTTAACATGAAAAATATAACTGGTAATACTGTTAAATGTAAAACAAAGATGCTTCAGAGCTTGACCAATACACCTTAATAGCAACTGAACCCACGCAGACCTGAATGACTTCTTGATGAAAACCTGAATGACAGTCTTGTTGTCTGACCAAATCACCACTTTCTTGTTGCATAAATTATTCTACCAAATGGAGTGCAACCCAAATGAACATTAATTCCTTAAAAAGTAATATCCTTTCTTCTCCCAGAGGACCAAGTAGAAGGTTAGAGTCTGGAATACTTAAAACAGACTCCCATGTCAAATCCACCTGCTGCATCTGTGAACAACTCCAACTCATAACTTGCAACCCAGCTCTCCTGCCAAAAGCATCTACTTTTGAAGTCTATTGAGAAGGTGGACCACAAATGAAGGTCTGAATTTATCCTTCTAGTAACCCTGTCCATGTGGTGTTTCCTCCATCCTCCACACAACAAATTAAAGATCTGTGGAATGTCCTCCTTGGGGCCCTTCCCTTTAAGCAAAATTTAAAAGACCATAACCTAGTTTAAAAAGGCCTGATGTAGGAAGTCTAGCCTTTCAACTTATGCTGTGGCAGTTTAAAAGAGGCTGAAATAATGTCTACTTCAAGCCCCAAAAATGCAAAGGGCTTAACAGGGCCTTCTATTTTTCCTAAGCTAGAAGCACCCCAAGCTGATAACATACCTCCTGAAATGTATGACATGAAATGTATCTTTTTTATCTCATACTCACCTTCTTTTACAATGAAAAAAAGTACTCAACTGAGTCTGGAAACACTTCTAATGTAAATCATGTCAAATGCTGCTTTAAGCATCCTGGATCTACTGTCTTGATTAAGGGCTTATGTGAAGATATGTGAAGGCTGCCAGCCTAGCTGGATAGAATTGTGTAGATAATTCTATGTCATTGTAAATATGAATATAATCCACAGGCTTGTCCTCTTAAATTGTAAGAAATCTGTGTTAAATGTTGAATTAAAAAATATAACCACAGTGCACTCTGCTAGAAGAAAGCTGATAAGTCAAGCATTGTATGACTGTTTGCGCTCAAGGCTTGGAGACATAATGTCTGGACTGAGGAATTCCTTCTGTTGTTTTGAGACCAGAGTTAATTGCTAGATTTTACATATATAATGTATTTTATTGTTATGGCTTCCTGGCCAGGTGCAAGCGTACTAAGAAATGTAAATTTAGAGTTTCTGGTGGCCTGGAAACCAGAGAAGTGTCAAGAATGATGTAATCTAAAGTGAGTCAGCAGTGATGTATTATTTTAAGACTTTCTCAAAGCAAGAGAATCAGAGCATTTTGGATTTTGTCTGAAGAACATTACTCACCAGTACTCTGCCTTTGCTCTATATGTAAGTTTATTTAGATTAGTGATTGCTCTTAGAGTTAGATAGGAATTTAGACAGATTTAGTCTATCTGTTTTCTATATTTATGTCAGACTATTCTACAGTATTATTTTAAGCATTTTCCTGAGATTTCTGAACTCTTGACTAGCACTGTGTTGAATTGTGATTTGTTTTGTATTTTTTATGTATTATTAAATATTTTAAGCCTTTCAACTGTGGCTGTTTGGTGTAGAACAATTTAAGCTCTAGAATACATTGCATGTATATAGTGATACTGTACAAAGCCACTCCAAGTAAGCCTTGTTGTTCGTCACACTTACTAATTGGATAATAACATTGCACAGTAAGAATTGGACACCCTTTGATAAGGGTCTTTTTAGTAGCTGATAAGAGTAGTTGGTGGCAGTGATTACTACCTTATAGCCTGGCAGGAGGGGGCATAGCTGGAGAACCTGTGCCAGACTTCCCCAGAAGTGTCTGTGTGTTTGTATATAAACCAAATCTCAAAGTGTGTGTGTGTGTCAGCTACTTGGGCAGGGACACGAAGCACTGGTTGGACGGAGAGGGCACTGGAGATTTTGGCTTGACACTTGTTTGAGATCTGTACCCTATAGCTGTGCCAGTGGGGAGTCTTATTGGGGATTGGGAGAGAACGGGATAAACCAGCCCCAGACTGACTGTAATGTTTGTGTGCTCTTAAGGGAAATTGTTATTTAGTTTGTGTGTTAGTGGTGAGGATTGAGGCTCCTTGATTACTGGGCCAATACATAGGTTCACATATTAATTGGTTGGCAGTGGTGGGATGTCCACACCACATATTAATTGGTTGGCAATTGGCTTGTAGTGGTGTGGATAGTGAATTCCTGCAGCTTGTGTACAGTGATCACTGAAAGGTGTTTTTGTACTCTAAATCAGTCACACAGTGAATATTCAGAGTTCAGATCACAATTGTTTCATTTCTTTTGTTAGCTTAGTTAGTCAGAAAGATCAGGCAAGAATGTCAGCAGAGGAGTATGGCAAGCTGACAAGGAGCCTGTTGGCTGAGATGTGCCAGGCTAAGGGACTAGTGCATAGAAACCTGACTAAGGCAGACATGATTGCAGCTTTGGTCAGAGGTGCATCAGAAAACAGCAATCAGTCGGGCAATCAGACTGGCCGTGGAGATGTATAACACTCAGAAAATGGACAGCTCAACCTTTCTGCAGCGGATTTAAAAATCCATCTGGAGCTAAAGAGACTTGAGGTGGAGGCCAGGAGTTTGGAAACAGAAGCAGAAAAGACTGAGACGTCTACAGGCTGAGGAGAATGAAAAACTGCTATGCCTGGAAGCTGAGGAGAAGGAAAGGCAGAGGCAGCATGAAAAGGAGATGCTGACTCTTTGCCAGAGTCATGGAGGTAATGGGGAAGGGAGTAGCCAGACCCCAGAAGCACAAAAGGTCAGTAAATTTCTTCTGTAGTTTACAGAGGGGGATAATTTTGATAGTTTCATTCATATGTTTGAGAGGGTATGTAAACAGCATGATGTTGACCAAAGGGTCTGGCTACAGTTTCTGACCCCCTTACTCCATGGTAAAGCTGTAAATGTACTTTCCAAACTATCAGACAATGATTTCTTAAATTATACCGCTGGTAAGAATTGTCTGTTAGAATTTTTTAAGCTAACACCTGAAACTTATAGGAAAAAGTTTTGTGAGTATAGACACAAGGCAGATGAAAGTGTGTGTGAATATGTTGCTAAACTGAGCACTTATTTTCATAGGTGGGTG
This sequence comes from Protopterus annectens, assembly GCF_019279795.1. NCBI lineage: Eukaryota > Metazoa > Chordata > Ceratodontiformes > Protopteridae > Protopterus > Protopterus annectens. Next base: position 589,315,845 of record NC_056748.1, read on the forward strand.
AGTGGATGTCAGGTCACCACATTTGAAGGGCTGGTAGACTTTTGGTGAGGGAACAAGCCCTTAGCACTTTGCCTGAGGAAATGAGGATCTGGTTAGCTGATAGACATGTGCTATTTCAGGTGAGTTGGGGAAGAATGGAGACCACTACCTAGCAAGCAGGGCATCCCTGCACAGGAAAGGGACTCCCAGTACTGCTCATGGCTATAAAGGAACCCATGGTGGAAAGCCCAGACTACCCCAACAGAATTTGTCAGTTGCAGGGGAAGCCACTAGTCCAGGTACATGTCCAGGACCTATGGTTAAATGTTTTGAATGCAACCAGTGGGGCCATGTGGCGTATAGATGTCCATGGAGGCAAGGTGGGGAACAAAAGGTGAGACAGCCAGTAAGTGGGAAAGACAAAATGCCAATAGTATGTTGTCTCGGGACAATAGGGGTAGCAAACTACTATCCTGCAGATGTCCTGGTAGGGAAGGATTTTGATGAGGCAGTACTTTGTGTTAATGCAGTTACACACAGTCAGGCTAGGAGACAAGCATGTGGGTCTGGTAGCCTGGGGGAGACCCAGACAGACTGCATACTTGCAGCCAGGACTGGTGAGGTGGTTACTTCACGGAGGGAGCTACTCTGTAACAGCTGCTTGTGGGTACAGATGTTCCCTTGGATAGAGTGACTGCAAAGGTAGAGGTGAGTAGCAGTACCCAGGCTGGCAGTGAGGCACTGCTGTCAGAGGATGCCAGACTTCCTGTGGAAGGGGAGATGGGAAGGATTACAAAGGAGATGAGACAGGCTCAGCTCTCAGACCCTACATTACAAGACCCGAGCCAGGTAGCTAGTGAGGCACCTGATTCTCAAGGAAAGGGGGAATCTGTATACTGGGACAAAGGGTTACTGTATAGTTGGTAGTGCCTAGAGCCTACTGTCTGGTGCTTCTAGCCATAGCCCATGATATTCCCTTTGCAGGTTATATGGGCATAAAACATACAAAGAGATGTATTATGCAGAACTTCTATTGGCCTGGAATTTCCAGAGATGTAACAGGGTACTGCAGGACCTGTGAGCAATGCCAAAAGGTAGGCAAGGCAGGAGACAAGGTGAGAGCTCCTTTGATGACCTTTGCCTGTGATTAAGGAGCCATTTCAGAAGGTAGCTATGGATATTGTGGGGCCTCTGAGTACCCCACGTTCCACAGGGAAAACGTATATCCTAGTGGTAGTAGTTTATGCTACAAGATACCCTGAGGCAGTGGCTTTGTCCTCCATTGAGGCAGAAGAGGTGGGAAATGCTTTGTTAGAGGTTTTCAGCAGGGTACGTTTCCCAAAAGAAATACTGACTGACAGAGGTGCTAGTTTCATGTCAGACCTGCTGGCTTGTCTGTGGAAGTACTGTGGGATGAAACACCTGAAAACCACCCCCAAATTAATGGTCTTGTTGAGAGGTAAACTCTGCAATCAAGTCCATGCTGTGGGTATTTGCAGACCGATTTAAGAGGGAGTGGGACAAATATTTGCCCCATCTGTTTGCTTAAAGAGAGGTTCCCCAGGAATCCACAGGTTTTTCACCCTTTGAGTTGCTGTATGGGCATAGGGTGAGGGGACCTCTAGATTTAATTTGAGATGAGTGGGAAGATGAGTGTGAATCTCAGAAGGAGTCTGTTGTGGCATATGTCCTAAACCTCAATACAAGGCTCAGGGAACTCATGGGCTTGGCCTAGGAGAACCTGGCAGATGCCCAACAGCAGAAACACGTCTCGTAAGACAAGAGTGCTAGAGCTAGAGAGTATGCTGTAATTACTGTCAGACATAAGACACAACAAGCACCAGGCAGCCTGGAATGGACCTTACAAGGTGGTAAGAAAGGTAAGTGATGTTATCTACATGGTAGAACTGCTAGGCAGGAGGCAGGAGCACCAATTGTACCATGTTAACATGATGAAAACGTACCATGATAGAGGGCCTTGGACTGCAAGAAGAGTCTGAGGGAGATCCAGTGACTGATCACCTCATTGAGGCTTGGACTGATACTTCAGTGGAAGGGGTAGCAATGTCCCAGCAGCTGTCTCCTACCCAGGTTCGAGAAATTCAAGCAGTGTTACAGGAGTTTGGGGACATGATTACTGGGTAACCTGGGTGTACCCAGCTGGTGCAGCAGCAGGTGGATACATGACCCTAAAGGCCTATTAGGCAGGACTTTTATAGGGTGCCTGAGAGAGTCAAACAGACTCTGAGAGAGGTGATACAGGAAATGTTGGAACTAGGGATAATTCAGGAGTCCATCATTCCCTGGGCCTCCCCAGTGGTGCTGGTGCCAAAGAAGGATGGCAGCACCAGGTCTGTGTGGACTACATGAAATTAAATAGTCACACAGAGTCAGGTGCTTACCCCGTGCCTAGGACAGATGATACCATAGAGCAGCTGGGTGGGGCTAAATATCTTACAGCCATTGATCTTACCAAGGGTTACTGGCAGGTATCCTTGACTCCCAGCACTAGAGAGAGGTCAGCCTTTGTGACTCCTTTTGGCTTGTATGAGTTCACAAATATGCCCTTTGGGATGAAAAAAGCCCCAGCAGCTTTCCAGAGGCTGGTAGATCACATTCTAGCAGGAGCAGGAGGTTTTGCCCTTGCTTGCTTAGATGATATTGCCATCTACAGCCATTCCTGGCAAGAGAACCTTCATCATGTCAGAGAGGTGCTGGGCAGACTACAGAGAGCAGGATTGACCATTAAGCCCAACAAATGTCAGCTGGGTATGGCAGAGGTCTCCTACCTGGGACATATTAGCAGGGAGTGTTAAGAACAGCCCAGAACCTGCCAAAGTGGAAGACATTCAGGCATGGCCTGCACCTGTTACCAAAAAGCAAGTGAGGGCATTCTTAGGGACAGCAGAGTACTACAGAAAGTTCATCCTCAGTTAAAGTACCATAGCTGTTCTCTTCACAGATCTGACAAGGAAAATCAGGGCAGATAAAGTAGTGTGGACCACAGCATGTGAGCACGCATTCCAGAAGCTTAAAGAAGCTTTGGGAGGACCCCCTGTGTTAGCCAGTCCAGATTACAGCAAATAATTTGTTGTGCAGGTGGATGCTTCGAACCCTAGGATGGGTGCTGTACTTAGCATTATTTTTTCAGAGGGAGAAGAGCACCCAGTGCTTTATCTCAGTCCTAGGCTCTAACTCAGGGAGCAATGCTATGCAGCTGTAAAAAAGGAATATCTAGCCATGGTGTGGGCACTGCAGAAACTTCAGTCTTATCTGTATGGAAGAAAATTCACCCCAGTTACAGATCACAACCCCCTAACATGGTTTCACCGAGCCAGCCAGCAAAATGCCAAGTTGCTAAATGGAGCTTAGGGTTGCAAGCATATCATATGTCAGTGCAGCACCACAGTGGATTTAGCAACACCAACGCAGGTGAGCTATCAAGACAGGGAATGGGGTAAGATATACTCAGATAGACCTAACCCTCTCAAGCAATGTTTCTCAAGGGTCACTTGAAAAACTAGCTTGAGTTCTCTTGGGGGGGGGGTATGTGAATATATGTGAAGGCTGCCAGCATAGCTAGACAGAATTTTATAGATAATTCTATGTCATTGTAAATATGAAAATAATCCACAGGCTTGTCCTATTAAAATGTAAGAAAATTGTGTTAAATGTTGAACTTCAAAAATGTAACCACAGTGCACTCTGCTGGAAGAAAGCTGATAAGTCAAGCATTGTATGACTGATCTCAAGGCTTGGAGACATATTGTCTGGACTGAGGAATTCCTTCTATTGTTTTGAGACCAGAGTTAATTGGTAGATTTTACATATAATAATGTATTTTATTGTTATGGCTTCCTGGCCAGGTGCAAGCTTACTAAGAAAACTAATAAATGTAAATTTAGAGTTTCTGGTAGCCTGGAAACCAGGGAAGTATCAAGAATGATGTAATCTAAAGTGAGTCAGCAATGATGTATTATTTTTAAAACGTTCTCGGAGAGAAACAATTAAAGCATTTTGGATTTTGTCTGAAGAACATCACTCCCCAGTACTCTGCCTTTATTCTACATTTAAGTTTATTTAGAACTGTGATTGCTCTTAGAGTTAGATAGGAATTTAGTCAGATTTAGTCTAGCAGTTTTATATATTTATGTCATACTATTCTACAGTATTATTTTAATTATTTCCTGTGATTTCTGAACTCTTGACTAGCACTGTATTGAATTGAGAAGATTTGTTTTGTGTTTTTATAATTATTATTCAATATTTTTAAATCTTTCCATGGTGGCTGTTTTGTGTAGAGATAATTTAAGCTCTAGAGTACATTGCATGTTTATAGTGATACTGTTCAAAGCCACTCCAAGAAGCCTTGCTGTTCGTCACCCTTACTAATTGGATAATAATAGTGGACAGTAATAATCGGACACCCTTTGATAAGGGCCTTTTTAGTAGCTGATAAGAGTAGTTGGTGGCAGTGATTACTACCTTATAGCCTGACAGGAGTGGGTATAGCTGGAGAATCTGTGCCATCCTTCCCCAGGAGTGTCTATGTGTTTGTATGTAAACCAAATCTCAAAGTGTGTGTGTGGCAGCTACTTGGGCAGGGACATGAAGCACTGATTGGACAGAGAGGGCACTGGAGGTTTTGGCTTGACTACTCGGCTGAGATCTGTATCCTATAGCTGTGCCAGTGGGGAGTCTTACTGGGGATCTGGAGAAAAAGGGAAAAACCAGCCCCAGACTGACTGTGATCTCTATGTACTCTTAAGGGAAATTGTACTTTACTGTGTGAGTATTTGTTATACTTCCCAATGTGGATGCCCCTCACTGGTGTTAGTGGTGAGGATTGAGGCCCCTTGATTACTGGGCCACTGCAGAGGCATCACAGCTTGAATCAAAATTTCTTAAAAATTCATCAGTTTGCTAGTTATGCTAGTATTACTCTTTCTCCAAATCTTGAAGATACACCTGGACATTATTACATGAGGTGGTTGTAATAGATGTATCTCCTTTACTCAGGATTTTAGGGTCCCTCCTTCCTTGTGCATCACTCTTTTTATTGCACACTTCGATCTAGAATTTATGAATTAGAAAAAGCCTGTCTGTTTTGAAACTGCCTTAGGGAGACTCTCCAGGTTGCTTGAAACTACCAGAGGGCAATTTTCAAAAACTGACCTTGCCTCAGTACTGTATGTAGTGCTTTCTGTGTATTACTTTAGTTGTAGCAAACATTTTATGCACTAATAAATGCTCCATCAAACTACATTGTATTATGATTTCCTTTGAAAAAGTCATCTGTCTGCCTGTCTGCTGGAACCTGTTCCTTGCACAACTTCAACAATTTCAAAAAGTTTCTTCTAAAAATAAGAAGTTGTCCAAAGGACTTTTCTTTGTAGGTTTCTGGGCCTCCCAAATGCTCTTAGATTTACTTCACTTTGTAAGAGCTATATAATACTACCATTCTAGTCTTGTCAGCTGCAATAATGAAAATATCTGTATTTCTACCCAGTAAATTGAGATATTCTTTCTCTTCTTTAGACAAATTGTAACAATAAAAGATGTGTATACATGCATCTGAATTTTATACAGAAACACTCTTCATAAAGCGGGAGTGAATACAGACCCTGGGAATTATCACCCTATTAGCCTGATGAGTCTGATATGTAAAGCTATGAAGTGCATCATAATGGACCTGATTAACAAAGATATGGGAAACCTCCAAACTCTAGACTCCACGGAATTTGGCTTTGTGAAAGGGAGATCATGCCTGCTCAACCTGGTTGACTTCTTTGAGTCAGTCACCAGGGCTGTGGATGAAGGTATTGCAGTGCATACAGCCTACCTCCATCTGGCCAAGGCCTTTGATACCATTTCTCACTCAGGAATTATTGATAAACTCACTAAATTAGGCATCAACCCCTATATCACTAGGTGAGTTGCAATTGGCTCAAAGATGGAACACACAGTGTAAAAGTAGCAGACACCAAGGCAGACTGCTGACCAATCACTAGTGGAGTCCCACAGGGATCAGTCCTGGGTCCTCCCCTGTTCAGCATCTACTTCTCAGAAGTCCAGGTCAACACAAAGAGATTCTGGCTGACCAGGTTTGCAGAGGACTGCAAGCTGGGAGCCATTATTAACTTCCCAGGTGATGCAGACATCCTACAGAAAGGCCTCACTGAGGCCATTGACTGATGTCGAAACCATGGCCTTAAGCTTAATGCCAAAAAATGTGTCATTGTCCCCTTTGGTGAAAACTCAGTTCCCACTAATTACCACATCGATGGGAGCCCACTGAACACTGAAGGCATTATAAGAGATCTGGGGATGCAGGTTGACAGCAACCTCTCCTTCGAACACCACTTTGCCACTGGGGTCAGAAAGTCCTTCTATGTGGCACATCTCATTACCAAGGGTTTTGCATCCAGGAAGAAAGAGGTCATCATCTCTCTCTACTTTTCCCTCATTAGACCAATCATCGAGTATAATCACCCATTTGGCATGTACCTCACTAGACACCTACAATAGCTGGAGAGGCCACAGAAGTACCTCACGAGGAGGATTCTAGGCATTAAACACATGTCCTACATGGACAGACTCAAAAGACGTCAGCTATTCTCTGTCTCATATCGCCCACTTAGAGGCAATCTCTGCTTGACTTACAAAGCCATGTCTGTTAGAAGTGCCACATCTAAAGAAATCCAAATTCCTCCGCATCACATGCTCTAGAGACCTCAACCTCATTACCATAATCAACAGAACATGCTGGAGGGACAAATTTCTCACCCAGAGACTGCCCATGCTCTGGAATAGACTTCCCATACATATCAAGCAGAGCACCTCACTGTCTCTATTCAAGAGAAATCTTGATGAGTGGATGGGTAATAGAAAGTTCACCCCTGGGATAACTCCAGTGGTTCTACTTGATAGAGGCACTGGGAATTAACATCGTGCGGCATGATGCCAGGGCACTTCTATGGGCTAGGCTTGTAAACGCTCCAGGGCCATTAGCCTAGTACACACCTATGAACAAGTGTTCACACTTGCACACACACACACACACACACACACACACACACACACACACACACACACACACACACACACACACACACACACACACACACACACACACACACACACACACACACAAGCATCTGAATTTTATACAAAAATGTTATATATATTATATATCTATATGGATCTACTTCTAATCCTTGAAATCCCATGTAATCGAAACTCTTTCATGAGATGAAATTCGCGAAACCTTGAATACCCAAATGGCGAATTTTTCCAAGGGTAAGTAAACACTTGCCCAAACTTCAAAACACATACTCTAGTAAATAAAACCCACCTAGGTGGAGGGGGGGGGGGCTATGACACTCACACCTCCCAAATTATATAAACCAACTCCAGGATTGCAATACAGTGGAGAAAAGGGCATGTTGGACAAGTATTTACTTACACTGGGAAGAATTCACCGTTCAGGTATTCAAAGTTTCAAATTTTTCGTTTCGGGAAAATTAGTTTCGATCATATGGGATTTCAAGCTTCAGAAGGGGATTCATACACACACACACACACACACACACACACACACGTATATATATGTATATCTATCTATATATATATATATATATATATATATATATATATACACACACACACACACACACACACACATATATATATATATATATATATATATATATATATATAAAATATGTACCTCTTTCTCTCTGTCTATATAAACATTTCTAGATTATATATATACATATATATATATATATATATATACATATATATAAATATGATTTGACACATATATGCATGTGTATATGTATATAGCATACATATAGATACATACAAACATTGCTGTGTTTCACTAAGTCGACACTTGTTTGCATGACACAAGTCAACTGCTGTACATTTTGAGCAAAGGGCCATTTGGTTGACAAAGGTAAGTGGTGAGGCTGGGAATTTGTCTGTAATTATGTATATTTTATGGTTAGGTTAAAGGTTAAGTAAGGGGATAGATTTTGTTTGTGAATGAGTCTGAGAGTTTTAGGTTTAGGGTAAGGGTTAGGCAATTTAATTAACTTACTGTGTGTTCAAGTGTGAGTGAGATAAGTTAGCATATAGAGTATAAGGTAAGGGTTAGGTATGGGATAGATTTAGTGTATGTGTGTGTGTGTGTGTGTGTGTGTGTCTGTGTGTATGCACAAATGTGATCCAGTTTTCTTGTGTAGTGATAGTGTTATGGAAATGGCTTTTTAAAGGTAAGCTACACATTATAGTTAGATGCACGGGCTGGATTAGGGTTAGCATGCATTACTAAGGTGGTGCAGTATTACTTTTGCTTTTCTCTGCACCACATATACAGTGAATGTAATTAAAAGTTTTGCCAAAATGAATGCCTTTCCAGTGAATGACAGGAAGAAAAATATTCATATGTGGATAATTAATATAATAATTACATATTGCATATTAGTTTTACAAAATGACCACATATGTATACTGATTTTTCTAGTGACCCACATAATTTACTTTTCACTGCAGGAATAATACACTTGATCAGGAACTAGTGAAGAATGGCTCTCTACAGCTTGTCTGTTCAGGATTATAAACAACCACAACAATCTTTTTTAAATATGCACTGAGAATCAGGTGTATTGCTAAGAGGGAAAGTATCATGTTCATGAAACTGTTTGAACACCATCTCATGGAAAGGACAGAGTGCTAACTTTCAACATTCAACTTGCAGACTGATAATATCATAAAAACTTTCAAGGGCTATAGTAGATGTGCCTGATGTTTTAACCAGCTAAAAGTGTTTGCAGACTGGGTGCAACCTAATTATATAGGTTCATAGATGAATACTAGGCTAACTGCCCTAAAGGCCATTTTAACCCTAGCCAGTAACCAGAGGTCAGAATCAAACACTGTACTTGTGTCTATGAAATGAAGACCTTAATCATTATGCCAAACCCATCCTCCTACCTTAAACCGTCTCTGTCGCAGCATGCCTGCACTTCCCTGACATTTTCTCTGTTGGTTATTTTTTAGCTTTATCATAACAGTTGTCAATTTATGTGAGGTATGTTTTTTGTATATTTTTCAAGGTTCTACAAACATCCCTGCGTAACACTTATGCATGTGATCACACAAGCACATACACACACAACATTATCACACACATAAGTATAATGGGTCAACAGCAAGTGTTTGCATACCCCAGTCTAACAACTTAGCTCTCCCAATACCAGACCCTGTGAAATTGTAAAGCCCTACAGGAGCACTAACTCTAAACAGAAAAATCCCATCCAGTTCCTAAGCTTACTCCTTGATCCCTAAGTATTAAGTCCCTGATCCACTCCTTAGAACTAAATTCCCCCTTTTACCCTAAACCTCAAACTCGCCTCCTGCTTCTTAAACTAAAAATCACCTGCTGCTCCTCAACCCTAAAACTCCCTTCCTGCTCCCTAGCTCTAAGCATCCTCTCCTACTCTATAAACCTAAGCACCATTCCTGATTAGTCCCTTAATCTTCACTCGTGTTTCACTCCCTTCCCATGGCTTGCCTGAATTCATATTCAGATTTGCGCTTGAGCAGCAGTCTGTACGAACTATAAGAGACAGAGTCCTGGGCATCGAGACAGTGGTCTTTGAGCGACTGGGATTCGAGAGCTTATAGAACAAAACATAATCTGTCACTTAGTGGTTTGTTATGTAGGGCCGTAGTATAAGAATGTATAGAACCTAAATGACTGTGGCAAGGGTGGTACAGCTGTATCTTGCTACTCTAACATAGCAGATTTGGTTTACAAATGAAAAGTTTGAAGAATCATTCATTTTTATATTTCCGTTACTTTGATATTTGTATCATAGCACTACTGTTTTTTAAAGAACTGATGTAAAATCATTTCTGTATTTTACCTTTCTGATTCTATGTGATGAATTCTAGTTATCAGTGTGTTTGTTTTTCTTTTTAGTTGTTGTTATGGAAAAAATAATGCACATCTTGAAATTAAAATATTCAGTTTTTTGCTTGATTGTGTGATGGCAAGATAAATTACTTTTTAGATAGTAAGCTGACTGAGAAACAGATTTTGTTTTATCCCCAGTTTATGCTAGATGAAAGGATTCCGTCTATCTTTTGTTTCATGCAAAAAGTGAAAACAGTTTCATGTAGGTCAGCGTGTATTCCTTGAAGTAAATTAATGCTTGAGTAATTGATAAGCCCCAAACAATGTGCTCATGTAATCAAAGCTTGTTCTGTAATTTTCTTGGGCACTGTGTAGACTATTTGAAAAACCAGCAGATTTCACATTAAAATTTGTAAATGAACTTGTAAACAAAACTCAGCAGGCAGACCTTGGTGACAGGAACATGGAAATTGGTTGAGACATTTAAACAACTGTCATGTTGAAATAAAAGTACTGGATAGACATTCCTCTTCAGGCAGCTTTGACATTTAGAATGTAGGTAGCCAGAACTGGGAAGAGATTTCAAAAGAAAGACAAAAGAGCAACTGATTTCAAAAAGGAGGAAGCTAAAGGTGGAGACATCAAATAGGGGCTGCTGCATGAAAGGCTGAAGAAAACAGGCAGGAAACTATGGGCAATATGAGACAGATAATGAAGAAATTGAGAGAAATGCATGAGGCCATTTCAGAAAACATAACTGCAGACATGAATTCTTTCTGCTTTGAAATGTGCTGTTTTTCTCACCAAATGGAATATATCTGACAAGATGAGCATTTTTTATGAAACAGAATGCAAAGTTGGGATAAAAAGGAACTCTGTAGGATATATTGTTGGCAAACCTAAATGCATTCTCCATTCAGATGGAAAAAAAGAAAAAAAAATCAGAGGAGTAAATGTTGTCTAACTTGACTTAATTCATTTAAACAAAACAACATGAAGGGGCAAATGCACATTATAATGTGTAATGATAGTACATGATTTGAACTTGGTTTAAGTGCACAATTTTTGTTACTGACAAGGACTGTTCAGAGAGGCTTATCTGCTCAAGGACACGTGTTTTAATTATCATAATTTCATGGTAGGGAATGCCCATGTGATGGAAGAGTCAGCAAACCCAGAGGCTTCATATTTGCTTAAAAGTAAAATATATTTTCCATGTCAAGGATTATGTACAAATAAAAGATGAGGGATGTATACCTAAGAAGCTAGAAAGCCAGACTGTTGCAGCTTTTTCACAGTGAACAAGGCATGTCAATCAAACCACTGAGCATATCAAAAGAAACATTAACAGCTTTACTGTTGAAATGGAACAAAACATGCAGATTAATGAGAGAATTGTTCCTTGGACATTACTTTGCAAAATTATTCGCAGACTGTCCAAGGCTGGAGAGGTACTGTGGTATTTTTTACAGAACAAAATACTGATTAGCCGAGTGGTATGAAGGAAGCAGTGGGGTGTTTATTAGCATCCTCTAGCAATAATGATTCAGTTTTATTTTGTATGGCTGAAGTGACAGCTTCAGATGAAAATAATGGTGGGAATTTAATAAACCATACATGTTTTTTTTCCATGTAGGCATCGAGTTGCGATGCTTACATGGACGCGAACATTTTGAGATTCAGTAAATGCTGCTGCGCATTGCGTACACACACACAGTCATGAAAACTTCTGGGGCATGCAAATTGCCTCATAAGCAGGTGAATCTCATGCAAATGAGACAGGTAGAGTGATCCAGCAAGTAGAAAGACATCAGTTTAGACCCCATTTCAGTGTCCGTATTGTACACAGAAAAGTTCCATGTACAGAAATGTAGACAGACAAAAGGGTTTATAAAACTGTAGATATATGGACAGAAATCTCCTGAAAATGTAATACCACATACATATATGAGCAAAACTAATATTCTGTATGTCAGAAAGAGTAAAGGACATAAAGTAAATACATTTTTTTTAATAATCTCAGCATGTTTGAGCTGTGTGTCACAGTGCACAAACATGCTTTGTAGAGAAAAAATAGAAAGAAAATGTAATGTGATGTGACAGAAATGTATTAGAGGACCTTGCGTGGGGTCCCTACAATGGTGATTTGCTTCTGTTGCTAATGTGATCGGGGTATAAAGCATGCAGTTTCAGGATGTGAGCATGGATATGTATGCAAATAAGGTGGAGTTACTGAATAGCAGAAACTAGTAATCGTGTCCACATATCCCCTTCATGTAGGCTCTTAGATCTAATCTGGTGTTTACACAGGATGTAGCTGACATCATGGGGGTGTGTCCACTGACTTCTAAGCTCTTTAGCTTCGGTGTGCATGTTTGCATGCACACCACCTTGCTGAGTGTGCCTGATAATTGGATGAATTCAATTAGAAGTTCTGAGTTGTTTAAGCTATGCTGCATGCCTTGGAGCTATGTGCGGTGTCACACACTGAAATAGGGCCATTAAATGATGTTAATTATATTGTAGGCAGGTGGAATGTGTCATAGTTAGCCAGCCAATCACACATTCTGCACCTACAGCAGAGCTGTATAAAGTATGCACACACCCTACATTCTGATTTTCCTCCAATACTCTGCTCCATTGAAGTACAGACTTGGGAATTTTAACTGAGATTATGCTAGGGGCTGCTGCAGGTCTGCTACATCTGTATGTGCTACATGCTGAAGTCAGTGCTGCTGGTGCTGCTGACAATAGGCCTAGACGAAGAAGGAAAAGAGTGTTCAGGCCCAGCGTAACCTTCCAGGAGCTACATGAGCTGGAGATTGTAGAGCACTATAGGATGGACAGGAACACACTACAAGAACTCACTGAGCTCTGCCGTCCTCAACTTAGACCCACAGCCAACAGAGGAACCCATCCCAGTGGAACCAAAGGTAGGTGTAGCCCTTAGGATACTAGCTACAGGTACTTTTCAAAGGCTAACTGGGGACATGATAGGGGTGGTCTCACAGGCATCTCCATCCAGAGTACTACACCACTTCTTGGACGCCATGCTATCACTTGCCAGTGACCACATTTCTGTTTCCCTCACCGCTGATGCACGGCCCAGCAGTATGCAACACTTCTACCATGTAGCACACTACCCTGAAATACTGGGTGCCATTGACTGCACTCATGTACACATCAAGGCATCACATGGTGAGGAGGGTAGAATCTATGTTAATTGCAAGGGGTACCACTCCATTACCTGCCAGATCATGTGCAATGCCCAGGGGATTATCATGAATGTGTGGTCTGGCAGCCCTGGCAGTTATCACAACTCCCATATCTGGCAAGCATCAGAGCTGTACCAGATGTTTGCTAGGGGGGACATCCCACAGGGTCATTTACTGGGAGATGCTGGCTATGCCCTGGAATCGTGGATGATGACACCCGTCATAAATGCACACCCACCCACTGAAGAACACTATAATGAGGCACACACACAAACTAAGAACGTCATAGTGTGTGTGTTTGGGCTTCTGAAGTCATGGTTCCAGTGCCTCGATATATCTGTTGGAGCCCTGCAGTACTCTCCAACCACATGTGCACATATGTTCACAGTATGTGTTATGCTACACATTATGATCCTGCAGAAGCAGCTGCAGCAGGATCAGCAAAGGGAAGGTTTACACAGCTGCCCACCAGTGCCTACATCACCACGGCCACAGTCACAGGAGGGCTCACAGAAGGAACATCCTGCTGATGTCCCTGCAGGCAGTTTTAGGCATGCTCAGTATGTCCTGGCTTTGGCTAAGAGACAATGCATAGCACATTTACTGACAACCTAGGGGCTGACACATTACTCCTACTCACATACATATATTAAAATTGATGCCAGGCAACCCACACTATCTGTGCTTATCCTTGTATTGGCTGAGTACTGCTTGCATCAGACAGTCAGCCCTGACATGCAGTTCTGTCAACTGCTGCATTGGCATGGTAAGTCTCTAACCTACACATTACTTGAAAGGATTACTATGAAATGGTGTTGTATGTATGGATTTGCTGCATTAATGCAAGTAAATATAGTGGGCTATTTGGACATAGGTAACCTCCATATGGGACTAGAGATACCCAGTCCACTAGTTTGTGTTCCTTAATATTCACTGTGCCTTATGGTTAGAATATTCATTACATCAGTCAAGGGGAGATGTTAAAACAGTGGGATCACATGATATCTGGACTTCTATGTATCCCGGCAGAACATGTGGTGTTGTTCCCCACCCCCAACACAGCAGTGTTCCCATATAACTGCTTTAACAGTAACTCATCAGTGGTATATCAGCAGGAAAGGAAATCTCAGAGCAGTAACATAGTAACTGATCACATATGTGTATGTCTCACTTAACACAGGAATAACAATGCACATATGTATTCTGTTGATTGTTTCATGAATGAGCCCTCTCTGTCTGGCAGCTTGTGTGGCTCAGTGGACTAGGGGAGTTAGCATGGGTGATAGTGTTGATGGTTCTTATTTGGAAGTATCCACATTTTTTGGATGTGAGGTATTATTATATGATTTTTTTTTTGCTTTTACAGACTGTCAGTCTGTGTGTGGTGTATTAACCTTTGTCACATATTAATTACATCAGACAGCTGGAGAATGCCATGGACATTTCGAGTGAAGTGCAGTATTGCAGAAACAGGGATGGATGTCATTGTCTGTAACACACAAAATCCCAGACTGGAGTACAGGCAGGTGTGGGCTGGAGTTGCTTTATATGTACTGACAATAACCCTGGGCATGCTCATACACTTAGTTAAACTGAGAGGAATTATGTTGCCCCTTGATCAAAATGACCTGTTATGTATAGATATGTGTATACATACATACATATACGTATACATATTCGTCTGTCGCTATCTGTATCTCATATATTTATATATATATATATATATATATATATATATATATATATATATATATATATATAGATAGATAACATGTATACATATCATAAACACACACAGCTACATTTATATGTACATCCCTGTTATATACATAAAGATGTGTGTGGATATCTGCATTGCCCTACATACACTAATAATGGTGAGTAAAGCTGCACTATCACACATCTATAATGTTGCTCATAGAATCCAAAGTTAGAGCTCAACTGTACCTAGTGCCCTTACCTACAGATCCCTGTGCCTGCTGGATGTCACCACACATACAGCAACAGGTGAGCAGGTGGTGTGATGTATAATGTTGTCTCCGCACACATGGGCAGGGCACATTGTTCCTGCCTACAGGCTTGTCCATCCAAGTGCAAACAGCCATGTATGGCCATACTGGTAACTGTAAATACATAACTAGGATAAATAACAGTTATCTGCCTGCTAGGAAACTATATGAAGATAATAGTATGAAGCAATATCACTCTGCAGTTCACAGATGCTGTTCTTAGCTGCTCCTTGTGGCCTGGCTGTGACTCATTCGATAGTCATCTAGAGACAGAAAGCTTCTGTAAGTATTTTTTTGAACTTAATCTGTTTCAGTGATGGTTAACAAAACAGTGCTGCATTTATTTATTTGCTTGAGATTGCTTTTCTCGGTGTCTGCATTTTGTTTTTCTGTTTTACTGATAGTTGAGAAAACTGTACTGCATTTATTTATTTGCTTGATATTTCTGGTCACTGTATGGATTTTGTTCAGCTGGTTTCATAGTGATGATTGATTTACTTTCTGTTGAAACCAGCCTATCAAAGGTGTGTGCTCAACTTTTTGTGTTATCTGATTTCCTGAGGCTCTTAAGTTTTCCTTTATACTACTGGCATAAGGAGTTGCATTTTCTTTTTCCTCTACTCTCCCACCTAAGTGTTGTTGTATTCTTAAACTTGGTGGCTTTGGAATTGCCCACCCCTGCTGTAAATTTGATTTTGGGCACTCCTCCCAGTCCCATCTCATTTGCTTACTGTACTGAGTACAGTATGATCATTTGGGAAGAGCTACCCCCTTGTTTCTTTGATTTTGGATACTTCTGCTAGTCCCATATCATCAGCTCATTCTGCTGTGTACAGAGAGAGTATTTGGGAAGGCCAATCCCCTTAGTTTCTTAATCTTGAATTATCTTCTGTTTCTTCCCTCTCTACTACAAAAATGTGCAGTTTTTATTCAGCTGCTTTTACTGTAATTGTGTTCTTCCTACATTATTACCTTATTTTGTCTTGTTGCTTGCTCTTAAGTGTGAAAGTGCTTTTATTCTGCTGTATTTATTACCGCTTGTTAGTAGCCTGATTTAATGTATCTGTTGTTCTAACCCTCTTAGTTTTGATTTTAGCACTTGGGCTTCAGGCCAGTTATTTTATATTTAAGAAGGTTTTTGTGGTCTACACTCTTAACCCTTATCAAAACCCTTTCTCTATAAGTCCATCCAAGTTTCAGAACACTGTGTCTGGACAAGTCCCATCAGTTTCTCTCTCAATTTGGTCGGCATGGGCATGCTGAGACAGTGTAGCAACTGCCTCATGTTCACTGATAACCCTTTTCTCATAGCACATAATTCTTCTACTTGCAAGAAATGCATCTATATCAGTAATCTGGTATCCATGCTCTCTCATGCCAAAGTCAGTACTCCTGACAAAGAGGAGAGTGGCAGCACACACGCCACACCACCCACATCACGTAGCCAAGCACAACACACACCCATCTATGCAGAGGTCCTCAATAAAAATTTAACTAGACAACAGAGACCTCTAAAACACACTCACAAACATTCCACACACAACACCAAACACATCACAGACAGCAGACAACACACCACTGTCTCACAAGCACAGTCCGTAAGGTATAACAATAAACTCACACAGCCCATAATGCACAACAATAAACCAAACATACTATTCATTAGCGACTCATATGTAAGACACACCAATGTCCCCTCACCAGGCTCGACAAGGCAATCACAGTCAGTTGTCTGTCAGGTGCCATAATCTGCCACTTCATGCATGCACTTAAATCTCTCCACAACAGGTACAAGTATGACTCTGTCATTGTTCATTTTGGTGTGAATAACTTGAGACATACCTCTTGGACTATATGAAGAGAGAAATGATTGAGGTGTCAGAGTATGTGTCCCAGGCTGTTCTGACCCTAGCCCGGTTTACTCTCAGTTGTGCGATCGCACCTTGTGGTAGTTATCGTATTCTCGAAGTAAAGAAGTGAAAAACAAAACAACGACTGCAAAACATGTCGAATGCGGAAGTGGAGAATGTCGAATTTGATATTTTTTGAACATTCTCCACACTTCTGCAAGGTGTAGTGTCTGCAAAACACAGTAAAGAATGTTTTTGCAGCAGGGCTGCACCCCCCACACCCCCTACTACTTATATATACAAACTCTGAGATTGCACTGCAGTGAGGGAAAGGGTCCATTTCCCGATCCCCAATATAGTGTGATTTGCATTAAAATGTTGAAATGCACAACAGTGAATGCTGTAGTGCATTCGCTGTTGTGCATTCTAACATTTTTTTGTTTTTTCAATACTATCAAATTGGGGATTCAGACTAACATAAATTGAAGAAAGCCCGAATACCCTTTTGATAGTAACCCCCCAGCCCTAAGCAGCATTCTACCTTCATCAAGGATGATACTACAGTACTATCAAAAAATAATTGACTTCTATAATTGGCTTAGCGGGATCCAGTATTTGTCTGCCTAGGATGAAATGGCTGACAGGCCTCGATGCTTTGGCAGAGATGGCCTCCACTTGTCACACCTGGGATTCAGGATTCTGGCCAAGGCTCTTGCCTCCCCCATTGTGCCTTTTTTAGGCAATGTCCCAAAGACAAATCTTCCAACATAAAAGATCTATCAAAAAGCAAATTGCAGGTCATGCTGCTTAACGCTAGAAGCATCATCATCATCAGCCCCCTTTTTTCCCATTTTTCTACTTGGAGTCAGGTTATCGTGTTAACTGTCACCAACTCACTTGATTCAGTGCCACATTCCTGCCTTCTTAAACATTCATACCTGAGTGTCTCAGATCTTCTTTCATACAGTCCACCCACCTCTTTGCTGGACGTCCTCGCTTCCTCTTACCTTCTTCCTGTCTGTCCCAAATCTTCCTCACCAGATTGTCTTCTGCTTTTCTGCATGTGTCCAAACCACCCTAATCTGTTCTCTTTGAATTTTTTTCTGCAATTGGAGCTACTTTGGATTCTGTTCTTATGTCCTCATTACTTCGGCTGTTCCACAATGTGCATTCTAACACCCTTCTCAGGCACTTCATTTCCATCACCTCTAGCTTCTTCAACTGTTCTGCCTTTACTTCCCAGGTTTCTGTACTATACAATAGTACTGGTTGCACCACTGTCTTGTACACCTTACTTTTCAGATTCTTTGTCATTATTCAGTCATAGACTACACCTGATACTCTATGCCAGTTGGCTGCAGCCTCTTTGATTCTAGCTTTGACCTCTTCATTTAGACTTCCCTTTTCCTCAAACACCCCTCCCCGATACTTGAAGCTGTTTACCTGTTCCATTATCTTCCCTTCTATCTCTATTATAAGCTTCTTCTGATTTCCACAATTTGCTGCCATTACCACTGTCTTATCTGTACCTAGTTTCATCCCATGTGCCTTTAGTTTTGTATTCCATTCTCCTTCCTTTGCTGACGTTCTTGCTCAGAGTCTGTCTGTAATGCAACATCATCTCCATAGAGCAACTTTGTTGATATATCCCTGTTTACTAATGTAGTCCATCACCAGTATGAACAGCAGTGGGTTCAGAGCTGAACCCCGGTGTACACCCACATCCACTGGGAACCTCTGTGAGGCACTGTTCATTCTTCAGTCATTGGATCCTTGTACATAGCCTGCACTAATTCTCCTGTTTCTGGGACTTCAAACCACCACAGTACTGCTCACATCAGCTTTCTTGGGACCTTGTCATATGCTTTATCCAAGTCTAGGAATGCCCAGTTGGACTCCCTCCTCATCTCTAGCTTCTTCTCAAGTAACTGTCTCACTGCAAACATTGGGTCAGTTGCGCTGCATCCTGATTGAATCTGAACTGCTATTCTGCCATCTTACATTCTACTACTCTGCGTATCTATTTATCAATGACCCTTTCCAAAACATTTATGCAATGTGATAGTAGTTTGATGCCTCTGTACTGCCCACAGTTGTGGATGTCCCCTTTGTTCATTTACACTGGCACAAGTATGCTTATTCTCCAGTCATCTGGAATATGCCTTTCTCTCCACACTGTTATGAGTACGCTCAGGAGCCATTTCTCCCCTATCTCACCCAGCATCTTTATCATATGTCCTGTAACCTCATCTGAGCCTGCTGCTTTCTGTGACTTAATTTTCCTTAATGCTGTTCTTACTTCTTCTAGAGTGGGCACCTCCTCTTCTCTCATCGCAGGATCTTTCTAGGCCAAAACATCATCTGTGGGATTTTCTTCATTCAGAAGCTGCTGGAAATACTCCTTCCATCTGTCTTTAATGTCCTGTGGACTGGTGAGCAGGTTGTTGCTGGCATCCCTTATGAAGGATGTCTGACTATCTTCTTTATCTTTCTGTCTTTGCCTTGCAACCTGATATAGTTTCTTTGTGCCACTTACTGAGTCACTTTCCAGAAGTTGGTAGAGTACCTCTGATGCCCTATTCTTTGCTATTGCAACTTCTTTCTTAGCTTCTTTGTTATCCAACCAGTAGTCCTTCCAAGCTTGGTCAGTCTTTTCTATCTCCCACTTCTTCCTGCACTCCTCCTTTTTTTGATAACTTCCTAGACTTCTGCATTCCACCACTAGCTTTCCTTATGTACCTTATTTCCATACCTTGCTCAGCCACATATCTTTTCTGTAGTCCTAACACATGCTGTTATTAGGCACTGCCAATCTTGTTCAAATTCACCTATGTCCTCCTTTTCTTGGGGTACTAGATCCCTGAGTAATTCCTTGATCTGCTGTACTTTCTTTCCAGTCAACTTCCATGTCTTCAGCCTGGTCTCTGTTGACCTTAGTGCCTTTTCTGACCACTGCTTGTAGCTGAGTGTGGCAATTAGTGGTTTATGCTGTGGGCTGACTGTTTCGCTGGGGATGACTTTGCAATCATGGATTCTATCCCAGTGCATTTTCCTTACTAGGAGGAAGTCTACCTTAGTTGCATATTGGCTACTCTTGTATGTGATCTTGTGACTGTCTCTCTTTCTGAACCATGTCTTGGCTACTATTACGCCATTTGCCAGACAGAAGTCCAGAATGTATTCTCCTTCTTTATTCCTGTTACCCCATCCATGTAGACCCATGCAGTCCTCATATTCTGTTCTGTCTGTCCTGATATGTGCATTCAAGTCACCCATTATCAACACCAGTTCATGTTGTCCTGCTTTATCTAGTAGGTCCTGCAACTGCTGTCTGAATGCACTCTTTTCCTCACTATCACAACCCTGTTGTGGGACAT
Source organism: Protopterus annectens (assembly GCF_019279795.1). NCBI lineage: Eukaryota > Metazoa > Chordata > Ceratodontiformes > Protopteridae > Protopterus > Protopterus annectens. Next base: position 589,336,200 of record NC_056748.1, read on the forward strand.
AGGTTGAGAATATGAATACTGCCCTATCATTACACTGGAGTCTGATTGTCATGAGTCTATCATTAATTCTGATGATATCCCTTACTGCCTTCTGAAGCCTCTGTCATCACAATTCCTACACCATTTATAGCCTGTCCCCCTCCTGAGTAGTAGAGTCTGGATCCCAAGCCAAGTGGTTTAGCTGCACTGCCCTTTCATCTTGTCTCTTGCATACATAGGATGTCCAGCCTCCTCCTTATCATCATATCATCCACTTCCAAGCTGCATTCTGTCAGTGAAGCTACATTAAGCATTGCAATTCTCAGTTCATGTTTGGCAGGTTGGTTGGTTTTACATCCAGCTTTCGCTCAGTAGAGCTATTACAGATAACCGAGACTGGGCAACTAGACACTGGCCAGCCAGTAGCATATTGACCTAAGGCTGATGGGCTTAATGGCGGGCACGCACTGGCCAATAGGGGCATATATACCCCTCCCACCATTAGCATGGGTCCCTGTCATAGGTCGGAGTAGGCTGGAATCTCAAACCACTTATCACTGGTAGCTACCCTTGCCCATTTTGGTGACATTAGTCAACATGACCGAATCACCTAGAGCCATATTTTACACTGTTGAGTGGTTAGCCATGCCACGGCACTCAGTCTGTGATCTGTGTTGTCCTGTCTTGAGGATACTGTGCACGACAGTAGATGCCGAAAGCGGTTGGGCTGTACAACACTTCCTCCATAGGGCACCATGTAGAGTCTGTGCTGCTGCCCACAGCTCCATTCATTGGTGAGTTTGAATTGGAAGCACTCAGCATGTTTTTCAGACATGGGGGGAATCCCATGGAGAGACAGGGAGAACATGCAAACTCCAAACAGGCATTGGTTGGAGGTCAGGATCAAGCCTTGTAACTTGTGCATGGAAGGGAAAGACCTTAACCATTATGCCAGCTTAATGCTAGGAGCCTTAATCTGAAAGTGCACTTACTGGAGGCTTTCCTCGCACTGGAAGATGCCAGCGTCTGTGCAGTAATGGAAACTTGGTTCAAGGCTGCAGAGTGCACCCCTGCTTTACCAGGCTATACCTCATTCCACACATTCCGACCCCAAAATGAGGTCAGAAAGACTAAGGGTTGTGGAGTTTCTATTTTCATTAAAGACAAGCACACCTCTAGACTGATTTGCCAGCATGATGCACTAGAACTACTCCAGGTGCAACTGACAATTGGCAATTCACTCATTCAAGTTATAGCCAGCTATAGACCCCCCCTTCCTGACTCAGGACACCCACTCCTCCTTCCTGGATCTATTTGACTCCATAAAGGTACCCCCTAACACCCTGATCCTTGATGACTTCTACTACCCCACCATAGACTGGGTGAACTATTCCTGCTCTAATGCACTCACCCAATTATTCCTTTACTTCATCAATTCTAGCACATTAGACCAGCTTGTCTCATCCCCCATAAGGGGAGATAACATTCTAGACTTGGTTCTCACCAACATGGATGATCACTGCACCACCCACATAGTACATTCTTCCCTAGTGAGATTAGGCTATCGGGTCTGTCTCATTCGAAGTGTCTATGATGTCCACCCCCCTCCCACAGCTGTAACTAGGCTACTTCTCAAAAGCTGACTGAAACCTTCTAAGGGAGGATATCAGTAGCTTCACACCACCGCACCTTCATAGGATGCAGACAAATATGCTGAGCAGTATGCCAGTGCAGTATAGAAGCACTTGTACAACTGCATGGACTCAGCCATACCAAACACAACTAAAACCTGCTCCTCAAGGAAACACAAAGCTATCTATTGGACATCCTCTATGAACAGGCTTTGCAACAAAAGGAAGAAAATGTGGTTCAAGGGTAAAAAGGCACAAAGTCCCAATTGAAAAAACTCCCTCCTTTGCCTCAACAAGTAAATTAGATCACTAGTGAAAACATTCAAAGCCAATTATGAATGGAAACTAGCCTCCAAAACAAAGGCTAATCACAAAGTCTTTCTCAGTTATGTCAGGAACCTCCATGGCAAAGCCCTAGTTTGCTCTAAATTAGTTCATAACAGTACCACTTACACTGATCCTATTGACATAACCAACCTGCTAGCAGATAGGTTCAGTGCAAACTTCAACCCCCTGCCCCCCCAAAGGGCCATTTGACATCCCCAATACTTGTCCCATATCTCACATCTCCATAGATCAAGTGTTAAAGGCCCTATCCAAGGCAAAGAACATAGCTTCTATGGGACCTGATAGTATCCCAGGATGTATTCTGCACCATCTCCAACAAGAACTAGCTTCGCCATTAAACACCCTGTTCAATCATAGCCTAAGTACAGGCTTCATTCCAACAGAGTGGAAACCTGCCATTGTTTTCCTTTGCACAAAGGTGTGCCACTACTGACCCTGGAAATTATCACTCCATTAACTTGACAAGTCTGATCTGTAAGGCCATGGAGTATAATATTATTATGGACTTCATAAACAAGGACACGGACAATCTCCAAGCACTTGGCCCCACCCAGTTCAGATTCGTCAAGGGCAGATCTTGCCTGTTGAACTTAGTGGACTTTTTTGAGACTGTCACCAAGGCACTGGATGTACATACAGCTTAGCTTGACTTGGCCAAACCCTTTGACACAATGCCCACTCAGGCATCATTAACAAGGTAACACAACTTGGCATAAATCCCTGTCTTATCAGGTGGGTGGCCAACTGGCTCACTGATGGGACCGTCAAGGTCAAAATAGGTGCCTCCACCTTCGACAGCAGACCTGTCACTAGTGCTGTCCCCCAGAGATCTGTCCTGGTAACCCTGCTGTTTGTCATCTACTTCTCAGAAGTCCAGGCAAAGACAAAAGGCCTGAGGCTGACCTAGTTTGTGGACAACTATAAGTTGGGTGCTGTTATTGACTCCCCAAATGATTTTAACATACTACAAGAGGGTCTCACAGCAACAAATGACTAGTGCCAAAGTCATGGCCTTAAGTTAAATGCAAAAAAATGTATTATCATACCATTCAGCAAAAGCATGGCCCCTACTGATTACCACATCAACGGCAACCCCTTAAGCAACACAACCTGAAGTGAGAGACCTGGGTACACAGGTTGACAACAATTACACATTCAACTGTCATATAGTGGCAGTGGTCAGAAAAGCCTTTTACTTGGTTCATCTCATATGTAAAGGGATTACATCCAGAAAAAAGGAGGTTATTACCACTCTATACTCCTCCCTCATTAGGCCAATAATTGAGAACAATGCCCCATTTAGTATGCACCTCTCCAAACACCTGCACCAACTGGAAAGGCCACCGAAATACCTCAGAAAGAGAATCCATGGTCTCCAACAACTGTCCTATGTGGACAGGCTCAAATCAGTATTACTCTACTCGGTATCATACAGATTGCTCAGAGGTGATCTGTGTCTCATCTACAGGGCTATCTCAGACTCTGCTCTACTAGAGATGCTCCATATCTGTAAGTCTAACTCCTTGTGCATTACCCAATTAAAAGGCCTAAATCGAATACGTGACATTAACAAAACCTTCTGGAGAGACAGGTTTGTCTCCCAGAGGCTGCCCCATCTCTGGAATAGACTCACCATTCATGTCATACAAAGTACTTCACTGATCCTCTTCAAGTGCAACCTTGATGAGTGGATGGGAAACTACAAATTTCTCCCAGGATTTCACCTGTGTCTCTCATTGACAGGGATGACAGGTGCTGATTGAGGTTTCTTTTTTGGGCATAAAGTCTTGACTAGGCTTGTAAGGCACCAGGGCCATTAGCCTAGTAATCTCCTATGATCCTGTGAATACAAACCTTGTTTGTGTAATCCACAAGTAGTTTGCTGGCAATCATATATAAAACAGATGTCAGCCTTGGCACATGTGATAAATGCTGTGATCTATATTGTGTAAGACTAGACAGGTAGGGATTCTAAACTCACTCCAGGCCACTTGGTGTGTGTGTGTGTTTGTGTGTGTGCATGTATCCCCCTGCAAAATAACTGAGAATCCCTCATTGGCTATCAAACTGCAATGGTTATGCACTTTTTGGTCCGGTAAATTGCTGCTGGATTCCAAACTGCCCTCTTCTACATGGCCTGATGATGCCATCTACTTTAAGACTACCAACTGCGATTGTAATATCAGACGTAAGCTGTGGCACTTGCGATGAGTACTGTGCTCTATAGTGTGTAAGACTAGATAGGTAGAGGTTCTAATTTTACTCCTGGCCTCTGTGTGTGTGTGTGTGTGTGTGTGTGTGTGTGTGTGTGTGTGTGTGCGCATCATAAACATGATCACCTCAGTAAGTTAGAAAGAGGTAGGGTTTGCATTATTTTATTTGTAGCAGGTGATGTGGGCCTCCAAATGCCTGATCACAACTAGGCCTGCTGATGTCAACAAGCATTCAGTGTCCTAAAGAGAGAGTAATAGCAGCCATGAGGTGTGTTGCATACATCACTTACTGTGATCTGTGATGTGCACCATTAAATAGGTAAGTATTCTAATCTACATACAGCCAACTTGCACTGTGTGTGCCATGCCATGTCCTGTAAGCAGTAACTGGAAGTGGTGCTATCCTCAGTGTAGCCAGGATTGTGTGTGTGGCTGTTAGAGCATTTTACATCAGCTTATGGAACCATGGGATGTTTGAACTTCCCTAGCATAATGGACATACAGCCCTCACAATCCTGGACAACTTTATGCTCTTATTTACATGATCAGCACATATTTCCCACTCTAAGAGGGACACAGGCAGAAGCCCTGTGGTGAAATGATGGTCACCCAGCCAGTCATACAGATGGCATGTGATGTGGTGCTCTGTTTGCCATTAAGCAGGGTCCTGTTTCAAAGGTGTGCTAAAGTCTGCTAGACAGATCTCTCCCATCAGTAAGTATTACTAATGTCACATACTAGGTTAATGTCCTTAGAGTGATTATTCTATCTACCATGTCACCTACACATATGCAGTATTTACAGTCAAGCAGGGTCACACATTGCCCTGTATGCAAGGCAGAGATTACCTCTGAGTAGTGTCTATGCCACAGGCTACAATGACATTGATTTCAGACAATCCCTTTGAACAGATACTGAAGATATGAAGTTCCCTTGTGAGGGACAATGGGACCATTCTGTTGTGTGCAATTGCCAGTACTGCTTAGAAAGGTACATTACCAAATGCCCATTGCACTCAGATATTGGCATGCTGAGGGAATAGTACATGGAGGTTATTAGTATGTAAATTAGGGTGACTGTGCCCTCAGTTATGACATATTATTTCCATCATACCACTGGGGAGACATGGTGATCTTAGGCACAGTAGGTGTAAATGTGTAGTCAGGCCTGTGTGCCCAGTTGTATCACCCTGAGTATGTACATCATATGTTGCGACTGATGTGCTACTTACCAGGTGCATAGGTGTTAGTGATGGAAATTATACTATATATATATATATATATATATATATATATATATATATTTGCATGGAGTTTATAGCCATTAGTATCTCAACAGGCAGTTGTTCATCAATACTCTCTTGTAGGATATTTACATAACTCACAGACTCTGAGTGCTCACAGTTTGCAGGAGTCAGCCAACATTGTTAACCACAGACATTCACTATTTGCTTGTAATGTGGTTAAATGGATTCCAAGCAGTATAGTACCCAGGACTGAGCCCTGTTGAACTCTGCTGCTTACAGATCAGCTATTGGAGGTGGATGTCACTATGTTGAGTAGGTGTGCCATCAGTGGGCCACTTAGTGACCGCTACGATACTATTACACTGGATGTCTAATTGGCTACTTTTGTAAATGATGCCTGAGTGGGGAATATAGTCAGATGGCTTAGCTACATCCAAGGACTTGTTTGCCCTGATGTCCCTTCACCCAGGTCAGTGGTGACTGCCTCTGACATGTCCACCACATTTAACAGTCATGATCTCCCTGTCAGAGATACAAACTGGGTATAGTCAATTGTGTGTAGATCACATATATGTGTACTGATCAGCTCCAAGATTATTTGCCCTATGGGGCATACAGATATGAATACTCAAGCAAAGAGGTCTATAGTTCTACTGGTCAGTGGATGCACCACCTCTGTGCACGGATATAACACTTGCCAATGTCCAGTCAGCTAGGGTGCAGCCAGTGATTTCAGTATGATTAGAAGGTGTTCCAATTGGTGTTAGTAACCCTTGACAGATCCCATGTAGGATGCAGACTGGGATGTTACCATGTCCAGTAGATGCTGTGCATCCCCCATAGAGAGGCCAGTTATGACCTGCTCTGTAGCTATGGAAGGTATGGGTCAGGTTGTAGGAATGTTATGTGGCACATGTGGTGGGAACAGGGTAGTGAAGTTGATGCAGAACCTGTGGGACTACAGGTCAGCTATGAGTACAGACCCATTATATGTGTTATCATTATGTACGAGTTCACTGACAATCTGGGCTTGTCCTCTGTGGTTACACATGCAACTACAGTGTGAGTTGCGGTTCTGCTTTGTGTGGGTGGCTAATTTTGTCACATACTGTGTCTACATGACATCACAACAACACTAGGTGCTTGTTGTAGCTAAGGAGGTTGTGCCTCCATTTTAGGGGGGCACCCTAACCCCAACTGTCATGCAACAATGTCCACCTCTTATTGTACATCATGCTAATGGCAGTAGTTCACCAGGCAGGTTTGCTGTGCCATGTGGGGCCCGTGATCTTCCTGTCAGGTACAGACAAGTCCATGTAGTTTTACTGCTGCTTGCATAATGCATGGGTGTAGAGCTCAGCATTCTTGCCTGTCCCATCTGAGGGGGGGGTGCAGTCAAGCTATGTAAACCATCCCACAGGAGGTAATACATTGTTTTGTTGAAATATATGTCTGTTTTGTCTGCAAGAGGGGGTTAGTTCTGGTAGTTTTAATGAGACTGATCTGTGGTCAGATCTCACCAGGGAGGACCTCATGGGGGGGGGGGGGGCTGCAGTGGTCAGCCATATTGATAAATGCATGATGCAATACATTGGCTCCCTTTGTGGGAATGTCACAGCACTCCTCCAGGGCATTGTAGTTAAGGACATGGACTAACCTTTGGGCAAGTGAACTTCATTGTGACTAAGCAACACGGATGATGGTCACTTAATGGCACCCCACACCATGGTGTAATGATATATCTTTTCTCAAATTTTTTTTTAATTTTTCAAATACATTTGAATGAATTCCATAGTATTTAAACATAACATCTTAAATAACCATGTACACTATTTACATTAGCCTGACACTATAACAGATCTTAATGTATACAGTTACTTTATAAGTAGGTCCAATCCTTTATCAGAGTGTCTGATCAATTATTGTATAGTGTCAGTAAACGATAAGACTTTTCCCCAAGGGTTGTTGATAAATGGCTTTGAATAAATTCTTAGTTCTTTAAATTTAATTAAATAACAAACCTACACTACAAATAAGCAAGGGGGGAAAGCTCCCCTGCACCCCCATGTGGGGGGCAGTGCCCCCATACCTCCGCTACCTATATATTCTAACTCCAAGATCGCACCAAACAGAAAAAGACAGCAAACTCACAACCAGACATTCTACAGTCCCTTGCACACACACACACACACACACACACACACACACACACACACATCACATATATACAAACACCACCACATTCAACAGTTAAACACTCATACTTTTACCTGCCTACCCTAACCCACATGTACGACTTCAAACACACTCACATGCACTCAAACACCTACCCAAAACCCTTACAAAATAGTCACTTACCTTAAATTCCACCTAAATCCATACACTGAACCGGATACCATCCACACAATACATTCCATGTCACGTACTGTTAAACCATAACGCGAATTCGACATATCTGGATTCGTGGTTATGCACTTTTGCTATTCTGAACATTCCACTTTATGGTCTCTAAATACTGAAATTCGATATTTCAGTATTTTGAGATTATAAAGTGAAGATATATATATATATATATATATATATATATATATATATATATACACACACACACACACACATGTACACATGCATACACACACACATATGCTTATATGAACTAATACTTTTAAACTTGATAAGCTATGTTCTATTTATTTTAAATGTAAGTATTGTGTTTAGATGCTGTAGCTGATGCTAAATTTTGTCCAAAGTCTGAAGATGTATTAGGTTTCATTTCTTTGTTCTTCTGCTTTCAGCCTGCTCATTCCTGATTCCTTTTTCAATTACTCAGGTAGTGTGATCAAGGGTCTGGCAGTTTAGCACAGAGGATTATGGCAAGCATTTAATTCCTTCAAATGCTTTTTTCCTACTGTGCAACAAAGCAAGTCCATTAAACAGCCAGTGTGTTCAGGTTGTATTTGAAAAGAGGCTTTTGCCTAACAGTTTTACCAGGTTAATAAATAAAGCAGAGCTCTAATCAGAATTAAACAAATTAAGGAAATGTGACTGAACTGTTGAAAACTGGCATGGAACAGTAGTGGCTGGGATATTTGTGCAGTGTTACCATTCCTCTCAACCTCTTAGAACAAGAAATATGGACAAAACCATAAATAAAAGTGGGGCATAGGCCCAAAAATAGGGACAGTTTTTAAATATTGCTCTTACAAACTTATAAAGTCTGTCATTATTGTCTAACTTCAATGTTTAATGATTCACCTCTAATTTGCCAGAAAAACAAAATTTTATGAAAAACGGACCAAAAATCTGAGGCCAAAATCTGGACATTGTGCGGAAATCTGTACAGTTGATAGGTATGAGTGTTACTTATGACTGTTAAATGAATTTGCACCAGTGATACATTTGATGATTGTAAGCATTACATTAACATTTCTGAAAAGTGATAGATGGTATAATTCTACTATGGAGTGTCTGAGCATATGCCATCCTCTATACCTTTTCCATGCATGCAGGGAACAGTATTAAACTGTATTTCTATTGATAAATTTATGATGTGTCTTCATTTCTTCAGTCCATTTTTTTTTTTTGAAATCACTCATGGATGAGTTAACAATTATCAAAATGTTTCAAAAATCATCTACATGAAAGCATTAAGAGTTGTATTCCCAATGATATTTCCAAAAAAAGTTACCTTTTGTAGTTATATAGAGACTGGAGTTTTGTTTTTCCTACTTGTGCAGTAGGAACCATCTACACGATTAAAGGTAATTTGAATTTCTGTTTTGCCACAAGTCAAAACAACAAATTCATGTTAGTTATTTATTTCGAGGCTACTAAACTCTGTTCTTAAATAAATTTAAGAAAAAAATCATAGAACCTTGAAGTTTAGCATTCATTGCCCTGTAGTGATGTGACAGCTTATTGTTTCCCTACAATTGTGATTTTGCTAAATTTTCCCATTTGACTTTGAGAATACTGTTTGAACATGGTGTTTGTAAT